>NW_024070203.1:69899189-70091804 GCF_014754425.2 Oryx dammah | reverse complement strand
CAAAAAAAGGAGTTGGGGAGTTTGTATAGTTTTTCTAAAAATTAACACTTAGAAAAACTTTTATTTTTCTGTCCATTGAGATTCTAAACTTTAATCCTCCATGAAAGAGGACACCAAGGGAAGACTAACAAAGAAAAGAAACCTGCTGTGTAAGAATAATATTAAATGTGAAAAGATAAAATTAATCTAGTCCAAACAACCTTGGCAAGTAAATAGTAATACATTATTAAATTCCAATCTCTCTTACATAAATTTTATCCATACTAAATATATGGGATACTTAATACAGATAGGTATTATAACTAAAAATCTAACCTTGAGAATTATGATAACAAAATTGATAATTTTTTAAAATATCTATTCCTTTGTTATCAGTGTAAACACACTCACAAAAGGGAAAGTCTGAAGTAACTGGTTAGGATTTCTCCTCTGTTCCCACACTAGAACTGAGAACTGATTAAAATCAAGTATAAGAAAATGTATTTTTCAAACACTTTGTTCTATAATGTTTACTGTACTTATTTGTCTCAGTGGTAATCTTTCCGGCCAGTTGTTTTGTTTGTGAGTTGTCTTTTCCTCAGAAACCATGGACAGCTCCTCAGAGCCTCAAAGAAAGATTGATTTTTTGGTATGGTTTTCAAGACCTTAAAAAATCTACCTTGTGAACTGCTTCTCCTACCCTTTCCCCCTGTTTCCTGGGCTCACTGAGCTCTCTGCCTTTCCTCAAATATGCTACGGATTCACAGTATCTGAAATGGCACCTCATTACTTTCCTGCCTAGCAAATTCTGATGATTCTCAAATTCTGATGATTCTCAGCTCCAGTTTCCCCTCAAGTGAAAGCTTCTTGCATCTTTTCTTGTCTTCCATCTCCTGGCTAGATTACTTCCTCCCCCTCTGCATTCCTTTACTTTCTTTATTCATATCACAAGGATGGCATATATCACACTGTAATTATAGGATGCTTGCTTTTCTGCTAGTTTCTTAATCTTATGGAGAGCAGGTACTTGTTTATCTTTTCATCCACTAGAGCTTGGCATGGTGAAAGAGATAAATACATGAATTGAACCATAGTTTTATTTACAGATGTCAACAGCCATTTAATAAATGAGGAAATATCCATAAATGTCTTTCTTTTCTATATGAATGTCTTGAATGTTTAAGGCGATAGATTCTTTGAATAGTTGATATTTCTAGTAGCCTGTGTATTCCCAAGGTAATTTACATTACTCCCATGTTTTTCCATAGCTTAAAGCCCCAAGCCGTGGCCTCCCTAAAGATTCCTTCCGAAATTAATGTAACTAGCTAAAATAGAAATAGAAAAAAAAAAAAAAAGATGAGGGCAGCAAAGGATGAGATGGTTAGATAGCATCACTGACTCAGTGGACATGAATCTGTGTAAACTCTGGGGGACAGTGAAGGACAGAGAAGCCTGGTGTGCTGCAGTTCATGGGGTCGCAAAGAGTCAGAAACGACTTCACAACTGAACGACACCAGCAGTGGCTAAAATGTCATAAAATATTCTTGAAACTTACCACTTCACAGGCTCTTTTTCCACAAGATCTTCCAGCAGAAGTAATTTAGGGTTATTATTATCTAGAAGCCTTCTGTATAGCTGATGGAATTGAAGTGGAGCCAGAGAAAAATATAAAGAAGAAGGCTAAGTTCTCCTTCGCCAGGGAATCAGAAGGACAAGCTGAAAAGTGACTTTCTTTCGACTAAAGAAAACCACATTCCACTAAAGGCAGCACATTTTCAGACAGGTGATTGGCCAACTTTATATCCAGGAGGAAAGCGATTTAATAGGAGAGAAGTAGCTTTTCAGAGAATTAAACTTTTTGTCTAGGTCTGGACTGTAGAAACAAGGCCTATCTCACCCGTCCCACAGTTGGGCAATTACAGTTCTTTTGGCCTGAAAGAGAAAATCAAACTTCCAGGGAATTTTAAAAGGCCTTTTGCTCGTGAAATATGACAGTTTGCAAAAGCCTTTTCTTCTTCCATTTACCTTTCAATGAGCAAACTTATCTTCCTAACCAAAAAAAAAAAAAAAAATGCATTAAGAAGCAGCTGCAGCCATTTCCCCTTAGGCAATATGCTGGGGGAATATTTGAGAGGATAACTCCCTAAAGATAAATGGGCTCCTTGGTAGCCTCGGGCAGGAAGAATCAAGGCAAATCGTTTATCTTATACTCTGGGCACTTCTGTGGATGGGCTTGTTAGCCCAATTTAAAAATCAGTGGAGCTCTTGATGAGGAATACTTGCTTATCTGCAGTATTTCACATCCCAGTTGTTGAAGTTTTGCAGGGAGTTCCTCTGCAAGGTCGTTATGGTTTTTTTGTTTTTTGTTTTAATTTCCAAGTTTGAGGCAATTTGAGAGGTACCTTCTTGGGATCTGGAGTAAGACTGAGAAGCTGAGTGAAGCTTCACTCTGTAAATCTCTTCCTGTTTGTCAGAAGATTTTCTCTTAGGCTGTAGGGCTCGGAGCAATAGTAACTATTATTGACATGTGATGACCCAGTCATATCATACTTGACTTAAAATCCTCTCTGAGACTGTGCTCATGCTCTTGGACTTGATCATGTTCTCGGACTCTCCTCTTCACTGAACCTCTCTACTTTGCCCCTCCCTCCCTACAGATGTGTCTTCTTTTTCATCACGCACGTCTGCCTTTAGGATCTCCTTGTCCTGGACTGAGGTTTCTGCAAATATTTATTTCTCTCCTTTACCTCTGATGAGCCCACAAAGAAAAGACAGCAGAAATCCTCAGAAGGGGAGAAGTGGGAATGTTTATGAAAACTAATGTTTTAACTTGTCCCATGATTCTGCTGCCTTTCCCATAGTGATGCCAATTGGATATGCCCTTTCATTTGGAATTCAGGGCAAAATAGATAATATTTTATCAGTTAAACATCTACAGAGCATCTCCTTGTTTCCACAAGTACTTTCTTGGTGATGAGTATGAAATCACTGTGTTTTTAACTCTTATTCTTTCTTTCTCTCTCTCTTTTTTCTATTTTTCTTCTCCCCTGTCATTCTTGACAACAGTTATTATTTTGCTTACAGCTTTGACAGAGGGAAATGTTGATTAATAATGTCTAAGACTTAGTAACATAAGTCTATAGTATAATACTTCATGTGACAAGAATGAAATTCCTTCAAATCTAGGATTTGTTTTACCTCTTCAAATTACATGTTGAAAACAGTAATATTTAGGTAGAACGGCCTTTGAAATCACAGTTTACAAAAACAGCTTGTAAAAATTTTGTTTGTTGGGAGAAAGACCAGTGGGTTTACATACATTTTTTCCCATATTAATGTTTTCAGTTGATTATTCATGTTTCAAAGAAAAAAGTTTAATAGATCTGATAGGTTTTATTTTTTGAAGCATATTTTTTTTTTCTCCCTCAGTTAATGAAAGAAGTATTTACAGTGAGGAGGGTTCTCTGAGAGTGGGCCTGTGAGTGGCAGTGATGTAGGTAGCAGGGGGAGCAGGTGAGAAACAGAAGTTGGGTGGATGTTGAGGTTGGGGATGGGGTTCTGGGAAGGGCACTGATGGCCTGAGCAAACCTGTTGTTGCTAAGTTGTGTCTGACTCTGTGACCCCATAAGCTGCAGCCCACCAGGCTTCCCTGTCCTTCTAGAGTTTGCTCAGAGTCATGTCCACTGAGTTGGTGATGCCATCCAACCATCTCATCCTCTGTCGCCCCCCCTCTCCTCTTGCCCTCAATATTTCCCAGCATCAGGGTCTTTTTCAATGAGTCAGCTCTTCACATCAGATAGCCAAAGTATTGGAGCTTTAGCTTGAGCCCTTCCAGTGAATATTCAGGGTTAATTTCCTTTAGGATTGACTGGTTTGATCTCCTTGCTGTCCAAGGGATTCTCAAGAGTCTTTTCCAGTACCACAATTTAAAAGCATCAGTTCTTCAAGTGCTCACCCTTCTTTATGGTCCACAGTTGTGAATGTGCCTGGTGGTGAAAGTAAAGTCCGATGCTGTAAAGAACAGTATTGCATAGGAACCTGGAATGTTAGGTCCATGAATCAAGGTAAACTGGATGTGGTCAAGCAGGAGATGGCAAAAGTGAACAAGTACATTTTAGGAATCAGTGAACTAAAGTGGATGGGAATGGGTGAATTTAATTCAGATGACAAAGCAAACCCTGGATATTATTCAATACAATGCAAAGCCTTTTTCCAACTTATAAATGACATTAAGATTGTTTTGAAAAGATGTTTGGTGAGCAGTGGGAAGAGTGATGAGGCAGAAGAGGAAATCAGAGTGCAGCCTCACACAGGCTTTCCCCACAAACCAAAGGCACAGACCCCAAATTCTACCCCAGAGTTCATTTGAAATGACATTCAAAGTTGCCTTCAGCACCCCTAACAAGGGGTTATTTTCTAACATGATGATTTATGCTACAATTGTGAAATAATCAACTCTCATTCAGAGCTACCAACTATCTCTTGGGTTTAATGTTGAAAAAAATTTGAGGTTAACCTTTTGTAGAGAAGCCCTAGATTATTACTTGGAAAGCAAATTTGTTAAAGCACCTCTTTATGTAACGTTATTTATCTTCAGTATGCAAATAAAAATCGAACAGAAACAAAGCCTTATTATATGAAAGAACAGCATGTGATACAAGGAAAGGACCAAAGGCTGGGAGCCAGGATGCCTGAATTCTAGCTCGGCCGTCCCCATTCCCAGCGAGAATGGCACTGCTTTTATTCATTTTGTGTACTGAATTTCAGTGTCATGTTTTATTTGAAAAGAAGGTTTTATACCAACAAAGAGGAAAAAAGCTTTAGAAACCCTTGTATGCCGTGTCCTGGGTTTGTCCTTGGGTACAGGGACATTTCCTTTCTGTTTTCAGAGCACCTGGTGCTCTCTGTTGACATCAGCCACCCTCTGTCCCCCATGCTGAGCTCACCTGTCCTGAGTGATGATCAGCATGGGAGGAACTCTCTTTAAGTGTTTTACCTGTGGATTATCTCATTAATGGGTAAACTTTTTCTGTAGAGGGCCAGATGGTAAATATTTTAGGCTTTGGGAGCCATAAGGACTCTTTTGGTTTATCTCTGCTGATACAGTACAAAAGAAGCCATGAGATGGTGTGTATTGTGTTTGAATAAAACTCACACAATGTAAGATAAAAGAAATATAATCCACATCTTTTAACTTTCAAATCTGGTGGGTTTTCTATAATTCCTTCTGCGGCCTCCTGAACTATAAAAAATGCATTTATCATCCCGAAGTGGATAACAGACCTTTTAGGAAAAGAATAAAAGTAGTAAAAGAGGAGGTAGACTTTGGAGAGAATTTTAAAACTTTTTTAGTTCATTAGAAATTTTCCCCTCAGGAGAATAATGCATTTTCTTAATGTTGTTTACCTGTTAATGAATTTTCATGGAATGTATTCTGCTAATGATGTAAACACACACTAATATCTTTGCTTCATTAATATTTCCCTGTAGAATTAATCTGTATGTGTTTTTCTTTATTTGCACATTTTTCCTGCAGAGGACCTACTACCTATAGGAGACAATATAGCATGATGTTGCAGTGGTTAAGAGTCCTAAGGCTGAAAACAGATTCCCTGGTTTTGACCGCCAACTTTGGCATTTATCTTTACCAAATTTCTAAACTTCTCTATTCTTCAGTTTTCTCAGCTGTACAGTGGATATGATAATAGCATCTATAACAGGGTTGCTGTGAAGATTCTGTGAGCTAATACAGGACAGCCCCGGCTGTGTATATGCTGGTTACTCTCATTCATGTTCGGGCAATGTTATCCAATATCACTATTTCTGTTAATGCACATCAACTCTTGAATCACTCTGAAATTTACCAATCACATTTCTTTTTCCTGATTTATGTTTTTCATTTGGATCTGAGTGTTTTAGGAAGATGCCCATATAGAGAAAACCTCAAAATATATTCAAATATATAATTTCTTTAAAGGTGAAAGCATTTCTATAGAAGAATGAATTTTATTGATGTCATCTATCACAATTCCTATTTGCTGCTTATGAAATAAAGGAAGAGAAGAGAGGTGTGCACAGCCAGCAGTCATCATCAATATGACTGATTTTGTATCAGTAGAGTATGCTTCTACAGTTAGATCATAGATGGAAATTAAGAGATCTGAGTTAGATTGTATGTCTTTGATCAAATCACATAACTTCTGTGAGCTCCCTTCCTCAATGGGCTAAATTTAAGATCCTTTTCAACAGTAAAAATCTGTCCCTAGTATTTTTAGGAACATAAAATCACCCTCAATATATTAGTACACTCAGTTCAGTTCAGTAGCTCACTTGTGTCTGACTCTTTGCGACCCCATGAATCGCAGCGCACCAGGCCTCCCTGTCCATCACCAACTCCTGGAGTTCACTCACTCACGTCCATCGAGTCTGTGATGCCATCCAGCCATCTCATCCTCAGTCGTCCCCTTCTCCTCCTGCCCTCAATCCCTCCCAGCATCAGAGTCTTTTCCAATGAGTCAACTCTTCGCATGAGGTGGCCAAAGTACTGGAGTTTCAGCTTTAGCATCATTCCTTCCAAAGAACACCCAGTGCTGATCTCCTTTGGGATGGACTGGTTGGATCTCCTTGCAGTCCAAGGGACTCTCAGAGTCTTCTCCAACACCACACTTCAAAAGCATCAATTCTTTGGCACTCAGCCTTCTTCACAGTCCAACTCTCACATCCATACATGACCACTGGAAAAACCATAGCCTTGACTAGACGGACCTTGATCAGCAAAGTAATGTCTCTGCTTTTGAATATGCTATCTAGGTTGGTCATAACTTTTCTTCCAAGGAGTAAGCATCTTTTAATTTCATGGCTGCAGTCACCATCTGCAGTGATTTTGGAGCCCCCCCCAAATAAAGTCTGACACTGTTTCCACTGTTTCCCCATCTATTTCCCATGAAGTGATGGGACCGGATGCCGTGATCTTCGTTTTCTGAATGTTGAGCTTTAAGCCAACTTTTTCACTCTCCTCTTTCGCTTTCATCAAGAGGCTTTTTAGTTCCTCTTCACTTTCTGCCATAAGGGTGGTGTCATCTGCATATCTGAGGTTATTGATATTTCTCCTGGCAATCTTGATTCCAACTTGTGTTTCTTCCAGTCCAGCGTTTCTCATGATGTACTCTGCATAGAAGTTAAATAAGCAGGGTGACAGTATACAGCCTTGACATGCTCCTTTTCCTATTTGGAACCAATCTGTTGTTCCATGTCCAGTTTGAACTGTTGCTTCCTGACCTGCATACAGATTTCTCAAGAGGCAGATCAGGTGGTCCAGTATTCCCATCTCTTTCAGAATTTTCCACAGTTTATTGTGATCCACACAGTCAAAGGCTTTGGCATAGTCAATAAAGCAGAAATAGATGTTTTTCTGGAACTCTCTTGCTTTTTCCATGATCCAGCGGATGTTGGCAATTGGATCTCTGGTTCCTCTGCCTTTTCTAAATCCAGCTTGAACATCGGGAAGTTCACGGTTCATGTACTGCTGAAGCCTGGCTTGGAGAATTTTAAGCATTACTTTCCTGGCATGTGAGATGAGTGCAATTGTGCAGTAGTTTGAGCATTCTTTGGCATTGCCTTTCTTTGGGATTGGAATGAAAACTGACCTTTTCCAGTCCCGTGGCCACTGCTGAGTTTTCCAAATTTGCTGGCATATTGAGTGCAGCACTTTCACAGCATCATCTTTCAGGATTTGAAATAGCTCAACTGGAATTCCATCACCTCCACTAGCTTTGTTCGTAGTGATGCTTTCTAAGGCCCACTTGACTTCACATTCCAGGATGTCTGGCTCTAGGTGAGTGATCACATCATCATGATTATCTGGGTCGTGAAGATATTTTTTGTACAGTTCTTCTGGGTATTCTTGCCACCTCTTCTTAATATCTTCTGCTTCTGTTAGGTCCATACCATTTCTGTCCTTTATCGAGCCCATCTTTGCATGAAATGTTCCCTTGCTATCTCTAATTTTCTTGAAGAGATCTCTAGTCTTTCCCATTCTGTTCTTTTCCTCTATTTCTTTGCATTGATCACTGAAGAAGGCTTTCTTATCTCTTCTTGCTATTCTTTGGAACTCTGCATTCAGATGCTTCTATCTTTCCTTTTCTCCTTTGCTTTTCACCTCTCTTCTTTTCACAGCTATTTGTAAGGCCTCCCCAGACAGCCATTTTGCTTTTTTGCATTCCTTTTCCATGGGGATGGTCTTGATCCCTGTCTCCTGCACAATGTCACGAACCTCATTCCATAGTTCATCAGGCACTCTATCTATCAGATCTAGGCCCTTAAATCTATTTCTCACTTCCACTGTATAAGGGATTTGATTTAGGTCATACCTGAATGGTCTAGTGGTTTTCCCTACTTTCTTTAATTTAAGTCTGAATTTGGCAATAAGGAGTTCATGATCTGAGCCACAGTCAGCTCCTGGTCTTGTTTTTGTTGACTGTATAGAGCTTCTCCATCTTTGGCTGCAAAGAATATAATCAATCTGATTTTGGTGTTGACCATCTGGTGATTTCCATGTGTAGAGTCTTCTCTTGTGTTGTTGGAAGAGGGTGTTTGCTATGACCAGTGCATTTTCTTAGTGGATACTAAATGGTAAGATGAAATCATAGAAACTTGAATGCTTTTTGCAAAGAACCTGTAGAATAATGCTTGCTTTATCTAGTGATATATTTTGGACTCTGAGTCAATCTCTCTTTTTTATACCAACTTGCCATTAAACTTGGTATATACAGATAATTCGTATGGCCAATTAAATGTTGAGGAGGGAAAATAACCATCTCCTGCTAGTGTGTGTTCACTTGGCTAGTGGGGGAAACACTTGCCTTCCTTTTGATACTTGTTTTTCAGTTCAGCATACAAATGAATTAAAGGTCTCTAATGTAACCATCTTGTTGAATTGTAAAGTATGAAAGTGTTTGATTAGTATTATATTGAAATTGCCAGTAAGTATCTGAATTAAGTTCAGTATAAGAGGTTTTATTGAAATGTCCAGCTAGGTGTAGCATCGGATATACATTATTTGTTAACATTTTATAATTATCTGTTGGGGGAAGTAAAATTTTCATAGGTCAAAAGATCAATGAATCATAGAAAAAGATAAGACAATATACAATTTAGTGGCAAAGAAGAGGAAAATCAAAGAGCGCTGGATGAGGAAAGGTTTCCTGGGTTTAATAAGACTCAACCATGGCTTTAAAAGGTGTGTTAGCAATCTCCAAGACTACCTTCAGGCTTGATGATTCACTAGATGGAATCACAAGATTCAGAAGTTGTCATATTCATGGTTATGAACAATAAGAAGTCAATCAAAAACTGTAACAAAATAAAAAAATTGAAATACACGATGCATACTTCCCTGGTGGCTCAGGCGGTAGAGAATCTCCCTGTACTGCGGGAGACTTGGGTTCTATCCCTGGGTCAGGAAGATCCCCTGGAGAAAGGAATGGCTACCCACTCCAGTATTCTTGCCTGGAAAATCCCATGAACAGAGGAGCCTCCCAGGCTGTGGTCCATGGGATCCCAAAGAGTCAAACATGGTTGAGCAACTAACTAACAAATACATAAGCAAAACAGATGGAATAAGTGTAGTGATTCCGTTCCTTTTTTAATGTTTTAATGTTGTATTCACAAAGCAAACTGTACTTTCAGATTACTCCTTTTTACTCTGTTTTAATTACTTATGATATGATTGTAGGTTCCATCTTGGCCTTTCAAGATTTGTGTGGTTGATCACGGGCACGCAACTTTCTAGTCTGTCTTTTTTACCTGATCAAAGAGAGTCTTTGAAGTTTTAAATCTGTGATTACAAGTGAAGAATTTTATTAATCAATAGAATAATTATATTTATTAATTCTAATAATTCTGTTAAGCAATCAAATTATTTTTCCAAGTCCTTAAGCCGTTTTGACAATGTACTACTTATTTGTTAAAATGTTTTCTAGTACCTGAAAAATCAGAATGGTATTGTATCAGGTTGGCCTAAAGTGTTGCATAAGATCAGTGTTAGGATAGTCTGGTTAGATAAATTTTATCGTGTTTATTTGGATATTAAAAAGCATTGCCTGCAGTATAATCCCAATAAGATAAGAAAAAGGGTAAGAAAAATAAATTTAAATTTAATGTTGCTCATATTTTCTGACCTAAATTCCACCCCTGGAAAGACAAGCAGGTTCTTCCTCTTGTCAGTGAAGATAGAACAATAGTCAAGTTACCAGGTGATTTTTGCTTCTGATTAGAAAATTTTAATTTAAGCCCAGGGATCTTTTTCAATAGTTTCCTCCCTGTTCTCCACTTTAATCTTTTCCAAGAGGATCATTATTATTTCGAGGGTTTCTTCTTATAACACATTTATGTACATCTGTGTTCTTCTCTTTTGAGATCAGATCTTTATTTCTGAGCAACCTTGGCTGTTTGTTTTATTTGGAAAAAATCAGAAACCTGGATATTTAAGAAGACATTTTCTATCGTCTTCTAACACCACTTCTCTTTTCCTCAACTTCAGGCCTCCTGAACTCTGCAGTCAGTGTAATTTGGTTTCTACACCCTCAAGTGGACAAACTGGGGTTTCTGTTTCTCATCAGAGAGATCGTTTCCGTTTATATCAACCCTCCTTCTCTCCTCTATTCAGTATGCAGTCTTGGACAAAACAATGCTCTTGTTGCTTCTGTGAACTGATGGAGAGAGCTCTGTTAGTGTTCCTTCTACTGAGCTGCTAGCCTGTCAAGAATGCTAACTTTAAAAGTCGCATTAGCTGACTCCACCATATTACTGAAAATATGAGTCTTGGAGTCACTGTCTATGCCATTATTTCACAGAAATTACCTCTTTCCCTCCCCGTCTTCTCCCTCTCCACCTCTCTTTTCTATCTCCCTTCTTTTTCCTCATCTGACTTGTTGGGTCTCATTTGAAGAAAAAAAGAGATTACATACTGAGGAATAGGGGACTTATTTGTTTTCAAACCAGTATCCTCTGGGCCTAGATGTTTTCTTTGGGCTCAAATTATGTACAGTTTTCCTTTTATGTACAATTATCAGTTTTACTAATTAAAGTACATTTTGGTAATTATAAGTTATGTTACAAACTAGAGGGCTGTATATGGTGTTTGTTTTCATTCAACGTTGTCATAGTCAACTTTTCAATTATTTATTAAACAAATGTCTATTAAATACCTTTAATACTTCTCTAAGTGCTTGGACAAAAGTATATCCCTGTGCGTTTTTGTGAGAGAGGGAATAGAGAATAAACAAACATAATAAAAATTTCCATTTATGATGAAAATATTTATTTGCCTATGGTAATAATTTCAAAAATAAAGTGTCCTTTATAGAAGTTTTCTCTTATATCTAATCACCAGATTATTTTTTAATGTGCTATATATTCAGTTTTAGTGCAGGACCTACATTGATCGACTCACTATTCTCTCTGTTTTTATCATATATTTAGTTCATTCACATTGAACTACATTGTGGAGAATAAAAATACAGAGAGCAATTTTATGTCCTCTTAAAAATTATAGCTTGAACTAGAAAGAGGTTACTTCTTGCTCCTACTCTTTGATTTCATCTTAATTTCAAAACTAATTTCATGCTTTTAAATGTTAAAGTACTATAAGGGTTTTCAACTTCCTGTCTTTAATTCTACCATTATCTGTTATCTACCATGCTAATTTCTTTCCTGATTAATCGGGACTACAAGAGACACCAGAACAGAAAAGCAGAGGTCAGAATGCTTACCAAATGATGTTCTGATATAATGCATAATTCATGAAATGTTATATTCACTCATATTTTCCATTGTGCTCAACTGAAAATGTGCCTTGCTAAATGCAACTCTTTACATTGTTTTAAATGTTGAGATATACTAGCTTTTTCCTGTTAGCTTTCATCATAAATGATTCTTCAAAAAAAGGATCCTTGTGGTTTTCTCTCTTAAGGTTCTCCAAAGTTGGTTACTCAGTGCCAAAGGAATGATAAATATCAGTTCATAATTCAAGTTAATCTACTGATAATGAGTTTATTTCATTATATAATATAGTTATTTTTAACCAATATTCTATTATTTTGTGTTTTCAAAGAGGAAGCTAATTTATTGCTGTTCTTGCATTGGTAATCAGGACTCTCAGCTGCAAGTGGCAGAAATTCAAATCAAATTAGCTTAACTGAGAAAGGAATGGGAAAGGTAAAGGTGGTGGTAGTGATTCAAGCATGGTACAGCCAGGGCTTCACCCAATAGCACGAATATCCTGGATGCATGCGTGTCTCTCTCACCTTTACTCACTTCTTACTTTGACATCCATTTTTGAGTAACAGGTGGCAACAGAGATGGTCCTTAGTTCCAGGCCTCATAGTTCACATTTACAGAGAAAAGACTATGATTCTCTTCCCCCTGATGTTTAATTTCTTCAGAAGGGTTATATTTGGCCATTCTCTCCACGTGCATACCCTTGGATAAGTTTGCCTCCCAAAGGATGAGAAGCTCTGATTAATATGAGTTGAGTGTCTTACTGAGCGGGGAAAGAGGAACTGGCCTGGCTAGGGGACAGGAGGTTCTTACACAGGAGGACAAGGTGACCAGCAGTAACAGACTCCCATGTCCAGTTCGGGTCTTTGTGATGCCAGGCGTCAATCTGGGAGTGCACATAACAAATCTCTCAACTAACAGTTCTTCAGGTCAGTTACTTAAATTTTAAAATATCTTCAAAGTGATCTAAATCTCTAGGAATCATGGGCAGCTCAGATATGATTCTCCAAATGTCAGAGCATGTTTTCCCCTCCATTCAAATCACTGCTGGGACTTACCTGGTGGTCCAGTGTTTCAGAATCTGCCTTGCAATGCAGGGGATGGGAGTTTGATCCTTGGTTGGGAAACTAAGACATGCTGCGGAACAACTGAGCCCACAGACCACTGCTACTGAGCCCACATGCTTTGGAGCCCAAGTGCCCCAACTAGAGGGGTCCGTGCACTGCAACAAAAGCTCCTGCATGCTGCAGCTAAGACCCACAGAAACTAAAGAAATCAAGAAATACATAAAATATTTTTAAAAATCACTCCACAGTTAATCATGCTGCCTATTCAGAACTAAAGAATATAAACAGACTACATTGGAGTAATGTGTGTATCGTGTTTGTGTTCTATCAGGTAGCATTCTTCAGAGTGGGGACAGGCTGCAGTCCATGGAACTGCAGAGTCAGACACAAGAAAGAAGCAAAACTTGTTTTTCTACACAAGGCCCTTTATTTTAGGCATAGACTTTGGGATCTTGGAATGAGTGAAGTCTCTCAGTTGTGTCCGACTCTTTGTGACCCCATGGACTGTAGGAACCTACCATGCTCCTTTGTCCATGGGATTCTCCAGGCAAGAGTACTGGGGTGGGTTGCCATTTCCTTCTCCAGAGGATCTTCCCGACCCAGGGATCGAACCCGGGTCTCCCACATGGTAGGCAGACACTTTATCGTCTGAGCTACCTGGAATCTTGGAGTCACAGTCAAATCATAGTTCTGCTTATTAACTGGGTAACACAGGTATCCGTTTACACACCTTCTTTGTTTCTCAGCCTCCTCATCTATAATCGGGTGATCAAAATAAGGTCTGCTTTTATAGACTTGTTTTGCAATGATTAAATGAGAAAAAAATATATCTGGCATTTACCACAGCAGCTGGCATATAGTTAGATTTTTATTGAGGTATAGTTGACATACAATATTACATTAGTTTTAGGTGTATAACATAGTGATTTGCCATTTGTGTATGTTGTGAAATAATCACTACAATAAGTCTAGATACCGTCTGTCACTGTACAAAGTTAATACAATATTATTGACTCTGTTCTCTATGCTGTACTTAAAATCCCCATGACATTTATTTTATAGCTAAGACTGTGTACCTCTTAATCCTCTTCATCCATTTCACTCCCTCCATCATCCTCCCCTCTGGCAACCACCAGTCTGTTCTCTGTATCTATGAGTTTTGTTTTATTTTGCCTGAGTTTTCTTTTTGTTTTTATTTATTTATTGTTTCTTTTGTTTTTTAGATCCCACTTATAAGTGAAATCATGTAGTATCTGTCTTTCTCTGATTTACTTAGCATTATACCCACAAAGTCCACCCATGTAGTCCAACATGGCAAGATTTCATACTTTTTTGTGACTTAGAGTCCCATTGCATGGACTCCACATCTTTATCTATTCATCCACTGATAGACACCTAGGTTGTTTCCACATCTTGGCTATTGTAAATAATGCTACAATGAATACAGGGTGCATATATCTTTTTGAGTTAGTGTTTTCATTTTCTTCAGATAGATACCTAGTAGGAGAATTGCTTGACCATTTGGTAGATCTATTTTTAATTCTTTGAGAAACCTCCATACTGTGTTCCATAGTAGCTACACCAAGCTGTTATCAAGAAGGACAAGAAATAACAAATGTTGGCAAGGATATAGAGAAAAGGGAACCCTTTTGCACTGTTGGCATCTAGTTCGTCCTTAATAAGTATTGGCCACACTATGAATTCTATCTCTGTTCCTAGCCTCATCTTTGGGCCATTCCCCTATATCTGCCCTGTGATTTAGTCACAGACTTATTTCCTGAGTTGCCATTCTGTTTTATAAATCTTGGCCTTTATACATTCTGCTTCCTCTGTTTCCCCAAGGTTGAGTGATTAAAGATTAGTATTATGTCTTACTTGGAGCTCCAGTTCTTAATACAATGCCAGGCACCTTTTTGAAGACTTTTAAGAAATAATGTTGAATGAGGACAGCTGTTCATTCCTGAAAATAAAATTAGCTCCTTCAAGTATTAGTATTTGCTTTCAGTTTGGCATTATAGTTGGGTAAGGTAGAAGCCTCTGGAAAAAAAACTACTTCACCCTAGATAGCCAAGTGTTGTGGAATAGGTTCTTTGGGCTAAGTCAGTGATTTTTTTTTTTAAATCACAACCCTTCTCAACTATCTCTGACCAAACTATCTGTTACAACAGACAGACACTTAACATTTGATACCCTAAAAAGGGAAAATATGCTCATTTATGAAATTAAAAGGGAAAAGAAGATAATCGTCTCATGGGTAAAAGTTCTCTGAATGTGCTTTGGTTACCTGATAAGTAGCATTAAGACTTGCCTATGGCTTAGTCTCTCAAGACCCCACCTTTGCTGCTTGGGAGCAAATCATACTGAACCAGCATGATTCCGTATAAGTGCAGGTGACTCCTGTTGACGTCACTGGGCTGTGTCATCAAGGTATGAAGAGCTAGAGGCACTTTTATTTGATCAGTTTTGAAGCATTCAACCAAAGTGATTGGATCACACAGTAAAATACAGTAGAAACATTTCTACTACAAAAATATGTGGTTGTTTCTGGCAACTTTTTCTGAGGACTCAGAAAAAATAATAATTCTCTGATCTCCAGAAGCTAATTTTGTTAAGTGGTAACTGGCTGGTTTTAAAAATGTTAGTTAAAGAGGGAAAAGTATGAAGTACAAGAGGAACTAAGTTTCACTGTAAATATCTCTTAGACTTTGAAGTTGCTTTATTTGCATATTGCTGTGATTTAGTGTTGGTGAGTTGCTCAGAATCACAGAAGTACAATAACTAACTGTCTTGTTCAAGACCTACTTGTTATTTGTCTGTTTATGAACTGCTACTCCAATATTATTTACTCTACTTTATAAATATTTAAGTTCATTTTAACTTTGATCTTCAAGTAAACAAACATTTCATCCGGTGACCAAAAAAAAAAAGTAGTATATTCTAATTGTCTAATATCAACAAAACATTTTAAAGTTATCTTTTTACAGATATGGTTAGGTATTTTCCATTTGTTGATTGAAATGAAATATTTGAAAAATTGCTTCAAATGTTTTTCACAAGTAAAAATTTTGTCACCATAGATTAACTTGTCATGGAAACACTTATACAAATACATTTTTCTTTACTAATTCATTGCAATTACAGTATCTTAGATGCATTTTAGAATTAAGTTATAAAATTATGTTAAACATATCTTGTATTAGCTTTTTAATAAAGCTATAATGTAATAAGTGATGGCTTTGAAGTTATTTGTGAGAATTACAGAAAGAATGTCTCTAATTTCCATTTGGACAGCATTTTATTCTTTGTAATTTGTGATAGGAAACACTACATAAATATCGTTAACGGAATACTTTGGGCACCATTTGTTATATTTATTTCTTAGAAAGGATGGGGTGTGTGTACCACTCCTCTCCTTCGGTCCCAACTCCCCGTACAGTAATTTCTTTTCCTTTTTGTTTTCTCATAAAATAAATGACAACATTCTTTGGATTAGGGAATTTATAGAACCAAGTCATGTATTCAGGATTTGGGAAGCCAATATGGGAGGGTATCAAGGGAAAGTTTATGCTAAAGCTGAAACTCCAGTACTTTGGCCACCTCATGCGAAGAGTTGCCTCATTGGAAAAGACTCTGATGCTGGGAGGGATTGGGGGCAGGAGGAGAAGGGGACGATTGAGGATGAGATGGCTGGATGGCATCACGGACTCGATGGACGCGAGTCTGAGTGAACTCTGGGAGTTGGTGATGGACAGGGAGGCCTGGCGTGCTGCAATTCATGGGGTCGCAAAGAGTCGGACATGACTGAGCAACTGAACTGAACTGAATGTAATCTAAGTGACTCATCTGTGGTTTCGGGGTGGTATTGGACAATTCAAAACTTCATGCAAAGTAGCAAAATAACAGTGACTACCACATGGACGTGAGTCTGAGTGAACTCCGGGAGTTGGTGATGGACAGGGAGGCCTGGCGTGCTGCGATTCATGGGGTTGCAAAGAGTTGGACAGGACTAAGCGACTGAACTGAACTGAACAAGGGAAAGTTTAGGCTAACATGATAAATTAACAGCTTCAAAATTAGAGCTGTGCATATACTGTTTTAAGAATCTGTTTTTGTTGTATTTCTTCTTCTAGTTGGATATTTTTCCAGTTGGATCTCCACTTTTAAAAATATTATAGAAGAAAAACTGACACTTAAGATCTTGCCATGTTTATTTAAGAAACTTGCCACGCTTATCGTAACAAATTAATGTTTTTCATTCTGGTCCATGCTTCTATGTCAGTGCAGACTGGTAACTAACATTTCTTTGATTAAGCAGAGATCTGTGAATTGTACTGGGGGTAGCACTACTCTTGTTGCTCAGTGGTAAAGAATCTGCCTGTCAATGCAGGAGACGGGTTCAATCCCTGGGTTGGGAAGATCCCCTGAAGAAGAAAATGGCAACCTACTCCAGTATTCTTGCCTGGGAAATCCAATGAACAGGGGAGCCTGATGGGCTACGGTCCATGGGATCACAAGGAATCAATATGACTTAGCAACTGAACAACAACAACAGTCACTACCCTAAGTCACCTCCTGGGTCTGTATTTCATGTCTACTTGATATTTCTTTAACACGTTCTATATGCAATATCAGAGTTTCTGTGCTCTTTACCATTCTGCATGCAGTGTATTGGAATTAATTTGCATCTTGTTTTCTAGATGTCAGTAAGTTTCCATATAAAAAAGAGGAAATTTACCATACTTATCATAACAAATTAGATTTTTACTGATTCCTACATAATTTGTTGGTCAGAAATTGAGTGCATTTATAGTACAAGGGCTGATCATGGGAAAAGCCAAGAAAGATAAAATTGAGTTTTGGAGACTTGTACCTTATAATTGAGACTCAAACTTACCATGTCATGTCTGTGGAGTTTACATTTCCTTTGGCAACACATTGAATGTATTTTTAATCAAAATAAAATGTTTGCCATAAAATTCACCCCTTTAAAGTATAGAATCAGTAGTTTTTTAATATATTAAAAAAAACCAAAAAACTGTACAACCATCACTGCTAATTCCAGAACATTTGCATCATTCACAAAAGAAATTCCATACCTATTGGCAGTCACTTTCTGTTCTTTCCTGGTTCCTGGTAACTATAATCTGCTCTCTGTCACTGTGGATTTGTCTATTCTGGACATTTCATATAAATTGAATTGTACAACATGAGACTTCCTCTGTCTGTATCTTTTACTCAGCATAAAGTTTTCAAGGTTCATCTGGGTATGTCTCAGTACTTCCTTTCTTTTTGTGGCTGAGCAGTGTTCCTTTGTACGGTTGTATGGGTATGCTGCATTTTGTTTACCCTCTTCTCAGTTGATAGACATTTAACTTCCTTCCACTTTTGCCTATCATGAAAACAGTGCTGTGAACGTTTGTTGTAAGTTTTTGTGTGAATCATGCTGTCAACGCTTTTGTATAAATACCTAGGAGTGGAATTGCTGGGTCATGTAGTAAAACTGTGTTTAAATTTTGGAGTAACTGTCCAACTGTTTTCCACGTTTTCACTTTTTCATCAACAAGATACGAGAGCTCCAATTTCTAAACATTCTCGCCAACATTTAAATGTGTTAATTGCCTCAATTTTAATTGGATGCATTTTTTTTTATTGGTTGTAACAGTTCTTATATATTGTGAATGCTAAAGCCTAAACAGCTCTACTTTGTAAATATTTTCTCCTATTCTGTGGGGTATCTTTACATTTTCTTTGCAGTGCTCTTTGACATGCAAAAATTTTTTAATATTGAAAAATTTTAGCTTATTTTTGTTTTGCTTGCTTGTGTTTTAAGTGTTTACCTAACACTAAAAAAACTTTAGCTAACATCTTTTTTTGGAACATCATGCCTACCTTTCCCGTTTCATCTCACATCTCACCCTAGACACACAGACACACAGGCACACACATACCTTTTATGCCATACCCATTCCTAACCATGTCAACATGCCATGCTCTCTCAGTGACCTTGGCATATGTTTCTTCTGTCACTCAAAGTGCCTCAGTTGGCAGTTTTCGTAAACTCTGACTTGACCTTTAGGAAGCTCACCCAGACCTGCCTTTCCTCGACCTGACCCATGGCTGTATATCCTCCCCTTTCCTCTTCTAATCCCCAGGCATACAGTTACGTCATACTTTAGCTGCACGTTTTCGTCTCTGCCACCCACACTGCACCTTGAACTCCTTGCGATCAGGTCTTTCTTTGATTTCTGGTTATCCCAAACTGAACAGGGATCTGCAGTCAATACTGAGAAATATTTGAATGAATGCCTACTATTAGATTCAGACTGCCTTAGTCACCACCAGAATTAAAGGCTGCGTCTTTCACAAACTCTTTTCCATGGGCAGACATGGCAGTTTGGACCTTTTGTGTCTGTTCTCCTCCTTCACCTCATTGTGCCCACTTGGTTACAGTCTCTATGGCAGTCTATTCAGTGAAGTAATATTAAAGCATGTAATTTGAGCTAAATGATTTCCTGGATTATTTAGTTCCTCATCTGATTACGCACTAATTCTTGGGGTCAAGAATTAGAACTAGGTTCAGGATCTTTGATTTTTCTCTTAAAGACTGAGTTTTTACATAGGTAATTCAGATTCACAAGATATGAATAGAAAAGTTGACTTTAGCACCAATCCCATTTTCCTTAGACCCATTGGGAAGAAGGGAGGGGGTGAGGAAGGCTAGCGGAAAAGCAGGTGACAAGATCACAGTTTATGCAGGTCGGACAGGTGCACACTGACAGTGAGGACTAGGTATTATCTGGCATCCCCTGCATCCCCAAGGACACTGAGGTGTCCATTGTGTGCTGTTGGGAAGAAGAGCAGATGAGATGTGATGCGGGCATTCAGCAGTTCCAGTGGCAAAGTCAGAGACTGGGGGTGTTTCAGCAGGCTGCCCTGAATGATGGCTGTGAATTACTCCCTTGGGGGCAAGTGACCTACCTCCGGTCATTGAGGGATTTGGTTTCCCAGTCTAACTAACCCAGTGATTTCTGTTTAATATGTTTCACTTGTGGACTTGTGCCTGAATTCAAACCAACTCATTGAATCGCATTGTGTCCATCAGCTTTAACTAATTTAGAGCACGTTTTTATTTTTGCCAGGTTCCTCCTCCCTGCAGAGTCTTATTACTAACTGGATTTGGGAAGGGACACTGGCAAGGCCCACTACGTTGACTTCAGCTTCCTCTTCTGAAGGTATTTTATTCTTGGTGAACTCCTCTACAGTTCTTTGTAGGAAATGAAAACCAAATTGGAGAATTTTTGGCAGTGTCGAAGGCTGACAAAACTTCCTATTACTTCTTGTTATAAACATTAGGCTGGAATGACTCTTTAATGACCTGGGAATGTTGACATAAACCAATGGCTTATGCTGGCAACTGTCATTTAGGCAAAGAGCTTAATTCAAATGTTGTTAAGCAAATGTCTATAGCATAATGATAGGATATTATAAACCCTTCATAAGGAAAGCTGTATTTGTATTTTACAGATATGTTAACATTTAACATCCAGAAGCTATGCTTAGTCAATTTTTAAATTGAGAACAATCTCTGCATTATAAAGCATGACTTATTTAGTTTTCTAATTAACATAGAAGCACAGAGATAATTCATGAATATTCTTGCTGTTTCCTGATGAGATTTTAGTTATGATTTTTAAGTCCAAAATATCTCTATCAGATGTCATACTTAATGAATAAAAACAATTTGGAAGAAATTATTACTCTAAGAAAATAGTTTTCTAGTCCAGATGTGTTCTGTACATGATGTTGGCTTATTGACTGAAATAAGAAAACTGAAAGTAAGAGCTTATGTCACATGTGACAGCAACATAAACTGAGAAATAGAGAGGGGAGAAAAGTCAGTAAATGAAGAAAACTTAAAATTTCTTTCTCTAAATTATTTGTTGTGTATTTCAGCTACATATGCCAACATTTGTCGAAATTAGTTTTTTCAAGAATCCAAAACTTTTCTAAACACAGATTGTCACTGAAGCATAGGACATACCTAGTAGAATATTAAATACTTGATTTACTAATTTTTCTAAAAATAGGGAAGCAATATATTTGTGTGTGTGTGTGTGTCTCTGTGCAAAGCAGGAGAGACAGAAACAGAGAAAGGCAAGAAGAGAAATACAAAGTAAACTGTATTACTTACTATTAAAGCATGACTCATGACTATGGCCTTCTAAGTAATTAAATATCTGATGAACATATCGTCATATACCTAATAACTGGAATACAACAAAATACATTTAATGTTAATATTATATGAAATATAATTTCATATTTAGGGATTCAAATTTTATTAGTTATTCCAAAGAGCTTTATTAGCCCAATCCTAGAATTTTAAAACTTTTTACCTGAGGTAACAATGGTAATAAATGATAAAGATTATTGGAATAGTGCTTGACATTTTATGAACTAGTTCAGGCAGGTGACGTAGTTCATCTTCCGTGTTTTACAGATAGAGACAGAGGTTGCTGCTCCTTAAAGGAGTAGGGTCACACAGGTTTCTGATATCATCTTGGAGTAGAACCTGTCTCTGAACTTTGTAACGTTGTGCACATAGAAAACTTTCATTATGTAACAACTCTTAGGTGCTCTATTGATCTGACTTTAAAAATTATTTAAACATTGTCAGAATTTGTTATACAAAGTCCTAAATGTCTCAGAGTTCCAAACATAAGTGTTCTTGACATCATACTTTTTCTGTCAAGTTATAAGGGATAGAAGAAAATATTTCTCCAAAGAAAGAAAGTAGAAGTATAAAGTCTCCATTTTAAATTGAATTAATCACCTTTACCTTATGTTGAAGTATAAACAGAACTTCATATCATGTTTGGCTTCAAGTACTATCAGAAGCATTTGTGTTTCAGTATTTAAATAACGTTGTAATAACTGTCTCAGAAACTAAAAACTAATTTGGCTTCCTATAGCTTTAGGGGAAAAAAAAAACCCTTACTCTTCAATGGAAAATCTCAGAGTTTTCACTGTAAGTTGTTATATCTGAAATGATTTACAGGTATATTGACATTAACTGTCAGTATACCCTGAACCATCCATGCTTTATAACTTGAAATTCTGTAAAACATATTTTGGGCTTCTCTGGTGGCTCAGCTGGTAAAGAATCTGCCTGTAATGTGGGAGACGTGGGCTCAATTCCTGGGTTGGGAAGATCCCCTGGAGAAGGGAAAGGCTACCCACTCCAGTATTCTGGCCTGGAGAATTCTGTAGACTGTATAGTCCATGGGCTCGCAAAGAGTCAGACACGTCTGAGAGACTTTCACTTTCCCAACATATTTTATTCTTCTTGAAATCTATTCAAAGAATGACTGTTTGGAGAGGAGATATGTGCTTCCCTGCTGTCATACTGCGTCTCTCTCTCCCTCTCTCTTTAATGTCGAATGTGGTCTTAATCTACCTTTTAGCAAATAGAGTTGTGAATACTCTCTGTCCTCTCAAGCTATCCTCATCCTCAAAAGAAGGAATTTACACATAGCACCTAACTAAAGTGATTTCTTTTTCAGTTTTCTGTTAAAGCTGTTTCTCTTCTTAAAGGGAGATTCATATTTTGCATTTCATGTTTTCTTTAAGAACAGACTTAGGTTTTCTGTTTCCACATTGGGAAACTGATTTGAAATCTTGCTATTTGGTAGTTACTCCCTCACTGCATGTGTTCTGCAAATATAGCCACTGACAAATTTAACAAAAGATAACCAGTAATATTCTGGCATGTGGCACATACTGCTATTTAGATATATTGAATACATATTGAATGAGTTGTGCTTCCCAGGTGATACTAATGGTTAAAAATCCACCTAACCAAAGCAGGAGACGCAAGAGACGCAGATATAATCCCTGGGTTGGGAAGATCCCCTGGAGGAGGAAACCACAACTCACTCCAGTATTCTTACCTGAAAAATTCCATGGGCAGAGGAGCCTGTCAGGCTACAGTCCATGGGGTCGCAGAGTCAGACATGACTGAACATACACACACACATTGATTGAGTCATACTGGGCTTTTCCAGTATCTAAAACACAAGTTCATTTCTGTCTGAGAGTCTTTATATATTATTCTATCTTCCTTCTGATAAAAATATAATTTTTCTTTGCTGTATAATAGATGGTAAATGATAAATTTGTCAGTAAAACTCTGAAGAGGGTATTACTTTTCTCCCCATTTCCCAGACAAACTGAGAGAGCATGCTTAGTTTTTGAAAGAGGAATCAAGATAAAGTGCTTAGAATAAAGTCTGAAATAGGGTAAGCACTTAATAAATATTAGCTTTTGTGATCTCATATGTAAATCATATCTTTTATCTATATGTTTCTTTTCTGAGTCAGTTGACAAACACAAATTTTCAGAGTTAAGGAAAGAACTTTTGTAAGCCTACCACCAATACTTCTTCTCTATAGGCAAGCATTAAGGCCATCAGTTAGAATGTTTTAACTGTTTTCTCACTGAATCCTTTTAACTGTATGTCTAGTTTTCCATACCATAGCAATTAGCAGCAGTCAATTGATAGGTTGTAATTGGAGCAGCTGTCAGTTGGGGAAAGGAAAGAAAAGCTTCTGATTTAAATGGATCATAATAATGATCTGCCACTCAAGTCACCAATAAATTTTCTTTGGCTTATTCCATTTAAGAAAGCAAAAGTAAGTATAATAATATGCTTTATAAGTTTTACTTGAGCTGCTGTATTCCCTACTTTTATTTTTGATGTAACTTTGAAAAATTCTTCAAAATCCATAAGTACTTTAGAAAGATTCAATTATTCCCTTATATATATATTTTTTTTGTCCAGATGTCACCTCCTTAGATTGACATTACTTGACCACCATATCACACGCAGGCCTCTTGCCTTACTCTGCTTTTCCTCACAGCATTTATCATTTCTTCTTTATTATTTGTTGCTGTAATCTTTTTCCTATACTGTGATATTAAACCACATGAGGACAGCAGCTTTTTCTTTGTTTTTTTTTTTTTAAATTGTTGTTATAATCCTGGCTTGTAGAACAATGCCTCTCAAGTAACAGTCGTTTAAATATGGTCCAAAGAATCAATGAATGGATGAATTAATAAAGAACACAAAAGCACCAGGGAACACAGCAGAAAGCAATGACGTAAACTGCAATAAATTTATACTGCCTATTACAATCTTAGATATCTCTCAAACGTTTTCTCTTAAAGCCACTGTTTTATTCAACCTTTATTGATATTTGCAAAACATTTATAGCAAATCTTACTGTAATCTCAAAGATATATTACATAAAATTGCATTATTCATACTGCAGAAATAAGCAAATATGAACTGTGAATAAAGACATTAAGTGATAGAGCTAAGCTTAAATAGTTTATTTAACACAAGAGCATTGAAAATATTTTAGCTTTTATACTAAAAGTACTGTTCTACATATCCTATAAAAAGGGGAGAGAGATTCCTATGTTTTATGTCATCTATGTGTATATAATCTCTTTTATGAGCAATACATTACTTAAATTTTTTTATTGGGACTAAGGTAATTCTTTCCCAAGTAAATGCTCTCTTGTCTACAACAACAGCAAATACCATAATCATGATATTTAAATTCTAGTTAATTGTATTTGAATGAGATTGAAAAATAAAGGATATTTAAAATAGAACATCCTTTTAGAAATACTTATTTTTTCTGTGTTTATTTGATCATTCAGTCTGTGTCTACTTATCAAGACATGTACACACTGCTATGTTTAAAATGGATAATCCAACAAGGACCTCCAGTATCACACATAGAACTCTGCTTGATGTTATGTGGCAGCCTAGATGGGAGGGAAGTTTGGAGGTGAATGGATACATCTTTAGGTATGGCTGAATCCCTTGCTGTTCATCTGAAGCTATCAGTGCTGTTAATTCTTTACCATCAGAGTCACTAGGGAAGCCCTAATTGGCTATATCTCAATACAAAGTTAAAAAAAAAAAAAAGAATAACGTTAAAAGAAAACAAAAAGAGCTAGGCAATATATGTCAAGGAAACAAAGGTTAAAAAGTTACTTTTATTTCTCTGGAGGAGTTCAGTCTAGTAGGGATAGATGGGTAAGAACATCAACTATATGCGTGCACACATACACATGTATTTAGTACTTGCTCCTGATCACCATCTGCTCCTACACTCCACGTGAGCTCATCTATCTTGACAGTCCAGGACTGCCCAATTGCTTAGCTTCCTACTGTTAAAAGGTATGGGAAACTCTGAACTCTCTTAGTCTTAAGTACCACAGTTTCCCATCCCGTACCTAAAAATGTTCCTGTCTATAACCAACCTCATCTCTTTTTGTCAAGCCTCAGATAAAGTTTTGTTTCTTTTTTCTGTATTGGCTTCATCCTTCCATCTATTATTGACCTGACCTCTTCTCTCCAAGAATTTTCTTCAGTGTTTCTATTTGCATTTTTTAATAATTTGTGTCAGCTTTCCCCCTTTGCTCACTTTCTCCACGCCTTGTACTCCATATCCAGGTTGTTTACCAGCCCACACCAGCATGGCGCCTGAGGACCAGTAATAAGCATTGCTTCCCAACTTTCCTTTCAGTGATGCCACATTGGTAGATTGAAATTGCTCCCTTAAAGTTGAATTATCTACATGACAGAAATTGGCAGATGCTACAGACCAGGTTACCCTTCTGATTTTTAAACATTTATAGGCAGTAATAGGGGTTCTTAATTGACAGCAATTAATTCTGCCTAGAGCATGGAGGAATAAATTGGGCAATGTTTCTAAACTCTAAGATTTTAAATTATAGACCACTAAACATGTATCACTTCATGGGAAATAGATGGGGAAACAGTGGAAACAGTGTAAGACTTTATTTTTGGGGGCTCCAAAATCACTGCAGATGGTGACTGCAGCCATGAAATTAAAAGATGCTTACTCCTTGGAAGAAAAGTTATGACCAACATAGATAGCATATTGAAAAGCAGAGACATTACTTTGCCGACTAAGGTCTGCCTAGTCAAGGCTATGGTTTTTCCAGTGGTCACATATGGATGTGAGAGTTGGACTGTGAAGAAGGCTGAGCGCCAAAGAATTGATGCTTTTGAACTGTGGTGTTGGAGAAGACTCTTGAAGGTCCCTTGGACTGCAAGGAGATCCAACCAGTCCATTCTGAAGGAGATCAGCCCTGGGATTTCTTTGGAAGGAATGATGCTAAAGCTGAAGCTCCAGTACTTTGGCCACCTCATGCGAAGAGTTGTCTCATTGGAAAAGACTCTGATGCTGGGAGGGATTGGGGGCAGGAGGAGAAGGGGACGACCCAGGATGAGATGGCTGGATGGCATCACGGACTTGATGGACATGAGTCTGAGTGAACTCCGGGCGTTGGTGATGGACAGGGAGGCCTGGCGTGCTGCGATTCATGGTGTCACAAAGAATCGGACACGACTGAGCAACTGAACTGAACTGAAAGAAATATATATATATTTTAAATATTTTAAATATATTTTTTAAAGTAATATTACTATATCTCCACTCTGATTGTCCGTCCATCTGTTAAAACACAAGATGCTCCTCACACCCATGGCTAGAATCTTCAGTCCATGTTTTTTTTTAAACTATTTCTTAGATAAAGAATATCATATTATTAAAACACAATGCTCACCTTTAACAGACAAATAGTGAAACGTGAAAAATATTGCAATAGAAATAGGTATATCATGAGAAGGGTGACATCATGAAGGGGACATCATTCTACTAAGTTTTAAATAACAAGGGGGCATTAATACTTGAGCTGTACTTTGCAGGACAAAGAGATCTTCAGGACCAGGAAGGGAGAGATATTCCCAAGTAGGAACATAATGACCAGTCTGTTAGTTCTAAAACGTATAATCATGAACATATTCAGTTTATTGAGGAGATAACCAAGCACCGTGTTGTCAGTCCTTAGGGGGCCTGTAGGGTGGGGGTAGCTTGAGATGAGGATCAACAAGGTAACCTGAGCTGAACCATGAAGAGCCTGGAAGCCATGCTTGGCAAGTCTTCAGGGGAAAATCAACATCTATATTACATTCCTAAACTGTAGTGTGTTCACAGGCTGGTTTTCCCCACTTCTCCCAAGTTAATCCTGAATACTAAAGTGCTTATGTTCTGAGACTACAGGAATATTTATTAAATGTACCTACGATATTTTTTCACTTGAAAGATTTATTTAGAAAAAATTCTTTCTGTTCTTAAATAAACTGTGTTTTGTCAATCTTTTCTAATGGGCAATCCACATGAGACTGAACCTTTAGGGACTCACAAAAAATACTGTAAATTCTAAGAACCTTAGGCAGTTCAGATGTATCGTACATTTTAAGAGGCTTATATAGTTAGTGCTACCCTTGGGTACAATAAGGTACATCTGAAAAATTTGAGTTTTGAACTGAGATTTCAATTTAATATTTTTGACTACTGATAATGTACAGAGTGCTGTGTGAGGCCTGCAGCAGGGGGTGAAAACAAATTCACTAAATGGTGGTAATCCAACTGAGTGAGGACAAGCCAGAAAATAGGGCCAAACAATATGGAAGAAGACCCCAAGTGTAGTATTTAGGTGGTGGGATTTATTTGAGGTTTTCTAAATAAGGAATTTGTGTATATATGTACTTTGCCTTAGTAAAATTAATTTCTAATATGGATTGAGGATCAGAGACAAGTTCAAAGCCAATGGAGCTATTTCTAGATAGTGATTTGAAAACCGTACCAGAGAAGAATAGCACTCAAGGGATAGGCTTCAGGTATTTTCCAGACAATGATATATTCCTTATCAAACACTAAACTGCCAAAGGACCTTTTAAAAAATCTATTTTTCAATTAGAATGCTGGTGGTCCATCTTAAGGTTTTAAAGTATTCTTTATTATCTATTTATATGTCTTCAGGTACTTAAAATTATTTGAAAAAAGATAATTAAGACAAAGCATAATAGGAGCTTGAATTGGGTGGTGGTTCGGTTCAGTTCAGTCCAATTGCTCAGTTCAGTCATGTCCGACTCTTTGCGACCCCATGAATCACAGCACGCCAGGCCTCCCTGTCCATCACCAACTCCTGGAGTTCACCCAAACTCATGTCCATCGAGTCGGTGATGCCATCCAGCCATCTTATCCTCTGTCGTCCCCTTCTCCTCCTGCCCCCAATCTCTCCCAGCATCAGAGTCTTTTCCAGTGAGTCAAGTCTTGGAATGAGGTGGCCAAAGTCTTGGAGTTTCAGCCTCAGCATCAGTCCTGGTAGTAGGTATAAAAAGTAAACAGTGAGTTGATATATTATTAAGTGGTAAAATAATAGCAAGAAACAAGGTTTGTCAACTGTTTAATAAATAACTAGAAACAATGATTCTGGAAGTCAGAAAAAAAAAATCAGATCCATAGATAGAATTTTGTGAATCATGTACTGGGAAAATCACATTAGATAAAACTTTTAGAATTTGAACATAAAGGAGATGGAGGAAAGATGATAGAATAGTGAAGGACAGAGAGGGTTGGGAGAGCCTGGATGCTTCAGCATCCGAGAAGTCAAAGAAGGAGAGTTCAGGACAATTGAACAATGAAAATGGCATCTGACAGAAGACTATTGGAATCGGTTGACTGGTGATGAGATTATTGGAGTAGAAAGTAGAAAGCAGAGGTGGGTGATGAAAAAGGGAAGGCAGTCGATGCAGGTAATATTTCATGGCGTTTGTTAGTAAAGGTAGGAAGTAAGAGGAAGAGTTTAAAGTCATAGGAAAGATTGTACAGAATCAGGGACATGGAGGGGAAGAACTAGGAAGAGATAGAGTTGGAAGATGTAGGCAGCAGAGAAGCTTATGACTATATTATGGTTTGAAAGAAAATGAGATCAAAGCACAAAAACACAGGTGTAAAATGTATCATTGTAGTTCATATAAGAATAAAATGAATTTTCCTCAGAAAGTCCTAATAATATCTGGTATGGTCAATTATTCTGAAGAAAGTAATCTCAAACTCTTTTAAGGTGATCTTTGTTTAGTGTGTTAATTTATTTAAAAATTACTCTAAGGCCCATAACCTTTTATTTCTCTTATGATAAGTACTTCCTATAATGTGAACATAGGGGATATTTTGGAAGTGGGTACTTAGGATAATCATAAATAGAGCCAAGTCTCATGTGATGAATGCTTTTAGACCAATTACTGACATGCTCAATTGAATACTAATATCTCCCATGAAATGGCTTTAATACAAGTAAAATGACAGCTGCAGCACAGTGAAAGGACACATAAAGCTTTGCATTAGCTTGTCTCCAAGGTTACCATCTGTGCTGTTATCAAGTTGTAATGTGTGGGATTTCCCAACCTTCTGCATTTGGGGGGCCAAGTATCAATTGGGTATAAAAACAACTTGGAAGGTAATTGTGCTATTTGGTCTATAGCCATGCTGACCTTAATCACAGAATTGTTCTAGAGAGAGACACCTGTCTCCTGTTAGGGATTTTGTGTGATAATTCCAGAAGTAGATAAAGTATTAGCCTTGTTTGACCTCATTTTGCATATCCAAACAGAAAGATCTTAGTTTAGTTAGTTTCCTTCTAAGCCATGGTTTGGATAAAATTGAGGAGCAAAAGAGACTTGAAGAATGAAATGATTTCCCCTCAGTGTTCCCATAATTATTATTCCCTGTTGTATACAAGTTTCAAAGAAACATAAAAAATCAGTTTAAAAAGTGATTACATTTTAGAAGTCTGGAACCTGTAAATAAAACTCAAAATAAAAAAATGATATATTTATAGTTTAAAAGGGAAAGAGTCACTGCTTTAGTTCAGCATTCTGTAGAATTTTACATTTCTTTATTTCAGACATTTATTTCTTTATTTTTTAAAATACATTTATTATGTTTCTTCTCCGTCTCCGGCACTGTGATAGGCTTTAGGTTTACTAGGTTGTGTTGAGACTTGGTGTTTGTTCTCAAGGAACTTACAATCTAGAGGGAAATATAGACTTATGTAAAGGAAGTATGCAGGTCAGGAAGCAAGTTAGAAATAGACATGGAACAACAGACTGGTTTCAAATAGGAAAAGGAGTACATCAAGGCTGTATATTGTCACCCTGCTTATTTAACTTCTATGCAGAGTACATCATGAGAAACGCTGGGCTGGAGGAAGCACAAGCTGGAATCAAGATTGCCGGAAGAAATATCAATAACCTCAGATATTCAGATGCTGCTGCTGCTGCTGCTAAGTCGCTTCAGTCGTGTCCGACTCTGTGTGACCCCATAGAGGGCAGCCCACCAGGCTTCCCCGTCCCTGGGATTCTCCAGGCAAGAACACTGGAGTGGGTTGCCATTTCCTTCTCCAATGCATGAAAGTTGAAAGTGAAAGTGAAGTCGCTCAGTCATGTCTGACCCTCAGCAACCCTGTAGACTGCAGCTTACCAGGCTCCTCCGTCCATGGGATTTTCCAGGCAAGAGTAGGGGAGTGGGATGCCATTGCCTTCTCTGATATGCAGATGACACCACCCTTATGGCAGAAAATGAAGAGGAACTAAAAAGCCTCTTGATGAAAGTGAAAGTGGTGAGTGAAAAAGTTGGCTTAAAGCTCAACATTCAGAAAACAAAGATCATGGCATCTGGTCCCATCACTTCATGGGAAATAGATGGGGAAACAGTGTCAGACTTTATTTTTTGGAGCTCCAAAATCACTGCAGATGGTGACTGCAGCCATGAAATTAAAGACGCTTACTCCTTGGAAGAAAAGTTATGACCAACCTAGATAGCATATTCAAAGGCAGAGACATTACTTTGCCGACTAAGGTCCGTCTAGTCAAGGCTATGGTTTTTCCTGTGGTCATGTATGGATGTGAGAGTTGGACTGTGAAGAAGGCTGAGGGCCGAAGAATTGATGCTTTTGAACTGTGGTGTTGGAGAAGACTCTTGAGAGTCCCTTGGACTGCAAGGAGATCCAACCAGTCCATTCTGAAGGAGATCAGCCCTGGGATTTCTTTGGAAGGAATGATGCTAAAGCTGAAACTCCAGTACTTTGGCCACCTCATGTGAAGAGTTGACTCATTGGAAAAGACTCTGATGCTGGGAGGGATTGGGGGCAGGAGGAGAAAGGGATGACCGAGGATGAAATGGCTGGATGGCATCACTGACTCGATGGGCGTGAGTCTGAGTGAAACTCCGGGAGTTGGTGATGGACAGGGAGGCCTGGCGTGCTGCAATTCATGGGGTCGCAAAGAGTCGGACACGACTGAGTGAATGAACTGAACTGAAAGGAGGTAAACTGTTGTTTCCAAAAGTTATTGTGGCTTAAGAACACAATCTTATGAGGGAGCTGCACCTAAGGGTTAGGAAAATTTGGAAGAAAGACTATCTATGTTAATCAGATCACTTCAAGTCTTATAAACCATACGAACGACTTTGGGCTTTACTGTGAGGGCAAAGTAGAGTAATTAAAAGGTACTGGGGCAGACATCTGTTATCATCAGTGTCTCCTTACTGTTATCATTATTATCATCATCATCATTTCCATTGTCATGTTTTTAAACTCTTACTATGTGCCAGGCAATATTAAGTCCTTTTATGCATTATTATTTTAATTCTCACCATAATCTTTTGCTAAGAGGACAATTAACACTCCTATTTTAAAAATAAAGAAACAGCCAGAGTGGACTTGTTCCAAAGATCTCAAAAGTAGAATCACCCAGGCTTAGGGATTAATTGGGTGTGTAAAACAGTAGTACTTCTGATTTGAACAATGTATACACTTCAAGAAGTGTATCTATAAAACCTACCACATTTGTTGGTACTCTCAGAAGCAGTACAGTCAGAAAGATTAAGCTTATACTCTGCCTGTAGGAGTGCAAATTGGTATAGCTTCTATAAAAGGCAATTTACCTGTATCTTTCAAAAGTAAAAATATGCATAGAGTTGACCCAGAAACCTTACTTCCAAACCTTACCAGCCACAAACATAACATCTGCATTGTAATCTACATCTATAGATACATAGGTATACACTGCAGAGCTTGTAATTGCAGCATATCAGATGTAAACTGAATCTCCTTCGCTATGAGACAGGCTAATAGAGTAAACCCATTCAGTGAAATGCTTTATAATCCTTAAAGACAATGAGGCATCTCTGTATGTGAATTGATCAGGAAATGCTATGCTATGCTAAGTCACTTCAGTCGTGTCCAACTCTGTGCGACCCCATAGATGGCAGCCCAGCAGGCTTCCCCGTCCCTGGGATTCTCCAGGCAAGAACACTGGAGTGGGTTGCCATTTCCTTCTCCAACGCATGAGAGTGAAAAGTGAAAGTGAAGTCGCTCAGTTGTATCTGACTCTTCGCAACCCCATGGACTGCAGCCTACCAGCCTCCTCCATCCATGGGATTTTCCAGGCAAGAGTACTGGAGTGGGGTGCCATTGCCTACTCCGGATAAGGAAATACATGTGTGAAAAACCAAGGTGCAGAAATGTACATATAATCATGTACATATGTGAAAAAGCAAGGTACAGGAGAAAAATGTGCATATAGGTTACTTGTATATAGTAGATAGGGAGAGAGAGAGAGAGTTTGGTATAGATATAAATCCATAGAATATCCTTTTATCCTTTTAAGGGTAAAGATTGACTTATAGTCTCCTGAAGTCTTGGAGGTCCTGAAATTTTAATAATACAAGTATGAGAATAAAAAAAAGAAGTTAATATTTGAACCATTATTTTTCACTTGTTCAAATCATATTGCTGCCAAGATATTACATTTTTTTCATTAGTTTATTAACATCTGAAGAATACGTGATACTTTTGGACATAAAAGACAATTCCTGACCTTTGCAAACTTATAGTTTATTTAGGCAAATAAAAATAATATGTACATGAAAAGGTTATGTATACCTTTTAATGCTCATTGTATTTTGATTGCTAATTAGATGTAGATGAGTTCAGAAAGAGGGGAGATCAGAGATACCCAAAACTATGAGATAGGAGTTCATGGCATCTGGACTTTGTATTGATCCTTGAAGAATTTGGATACATTGTTAGAGGGGGAAGAAAATGTCAGGCCATGGAGAAGAATCAGAACTTTGTAGTGCAGTCAGGGCTCTGGAATGAGAATTGTAAGGAAACAAGATCAACCAGAGTGGGAATCTATCTAGGTTTGAATATCAGTATTAGTTTGTAGGGGCACCAGAAAGCAAGAAAAGGCCTTTGATTTGATGTAATAATTTTTAAAATGGGCTTCCCTTATAGCTCAGTCAGTAAACAATTTGCCTGCAGTGCAGGAGACCTGGGTTTGATCCTTGGGTTGGCAAGATCCCCTGGAGAAGGAAATGGCAACCCAATCCAGTACTTTTGCCTGGAAAATCTCATGGACAGAGGAGCCTGGAGGGCTGCAGTCCATGGGGTCGCAAAGAGTCAGGCACAACTGAGCAACTAATACTTAATAATAAAAAAGAAGCCCCTCTGTAAAACTCAAAATATTCGAATATCTTCTTGACAATTATTTTGAATCTTTGGCATAAAAATGTTCTTTCCATACTTAATGCCTTTTATTCTTCTCTTTATGCCTATTATTTCTTAAAATGATTTTAGTGGAGTTAGAATATATGTGTACCTCATCACCTGTACATCATTTAAACAAAATCCAATGGTCTCACCCAGTTTGAAATTATCCTATAATGTTTAGTATCACTCAATAGGGTTTGTGGTCAAAAACCCTTAATCATTTTTCTTTCCTATTCCAAGTATTTTTATATGTTTATTATCTTAAGTATAGTGTATGTAAAAACATACTTTTATTATATGGTAGGTTCCTTAAGCCGATATTCATGGAATTTTAACACCTCAAAGATACAAAAGCATCTGTTTATGTACGCACTAGGTTGTGAAAATACTTCTTTTGTTTAAGTCAGATCACTTTACAGAAATTCTATTATGCTTATAACTAAATGGCAAAATAGTTTCAACTAAATGAGCGTATGAAAATACCATATTCCTTTCAGCTGGATTTTGAAGTCTAGAATGTTCAGTTCAGTTCAGTTCAGTTCAGTCGCTCAGTCACGTCTGACTCTTGGCAACCCCATGAACTGCAGCACGTACCTCCCTGTCCATCACCAATTCCTGGAGTTCACCCAAACCCGTGTCCGTTGAGTCGGTGATGCCATCCAACGATCTCATCCTCTGTCATCCCCTTCTCCTCCTGCCTTCAATTTTTTTCAGCATCAGGGTCTTTTCAAATCAGTCAGATCTTCGCATCAGGTGGCCAAAGTATTGGAGTTTCAGCTTCAACATCAGTCCTTCCAATGAACACCCAGGACTGATCTCCTTTAGGATGGACTGGTTGGATCTCCTTGTAGTCCAAGGGACTCTCAAGTGTCTTCTCCAACACCACAGTTTAAAAGCATCAGTTCTTCAGCACTCAGCTTTCTTTATAGTCCAACTCTCACATCCACTCATGACTACTGGAAAAACCATAGCTTTGACTAGATGGACCTTTGTTGACAAAGTAATGTCTCTGCTTTTTAACATCCTGTCTAGGTTGGTCATAACTTTCCTTCCAAGGAGTAAGCATCTTTTAATTTCATGGCTGCAATCACCATCTGCAGTGATTTTGGAGCCCCCCAAAATAAAGTCACCTACTGTTTCCACTGTTTCTCTATCTAAGTGTTGGGACCAGATGCCATGATCTTCGTTTTCTGAATGTTGAGTTTTAAGCCAACTTTTTCGCTCTCCTCTTTCACTTTCATCAAGAGGCTCTTTAGTTCTTCTTTGCTTTCTGCCATAAGTGTGGTGTCATCTGCACATCTGAGGTGATTGATATTTCTCCCGGCAATCTTGATTCCAGTTTGTGCTTCCTCCAGCCCAGCGTTTCTCATGATGTACTCTGCATAGAAGTTAAATAAGCAGGGTGACAATATACAGCCTTGACGTACTCCTTTTCCTATTTGGAACCAGTCTGTTGTTCCATGCCCAGTTCTAACTGTTGCTTCCTGACCTGCATACAGGTTTCTCAAGAGGCAGATCAGGTGGTCTGTTATTCCTGTCTCTTGAAGAATTTTCCACAGGTTATTGTGATCCACACATTCAAAGGCTTTGTCATAGTCAGTAAAGCAGAAATAGATGTTTTTCTGGAACTCTCTTGCTTTTTCGATGATCCAGCGGATGTTGGCAATTTGATCTTTGGTTCCTCTGCCTTTTCTAAAACCAGCTTGAACATCTGGAAGTTAACAGTTCACGTATTGCTGAAGCCTGGCTTGGAGAATTTTGAGCATTACTTTACTAGTGTGTGCTGCTGCTGCTAGGTCGCTTCATTCGTGTCCGACTCTGTGCAACCCCATAGACAGCAGCCCACCAGGCTCCCCCATCCCTGGGATTCTCCAGGCAAGAACACTGGAGTGGGTTGCCATTTCCTTCTCCAATGCATGAAAGTGAAAAGTGAAAGTGAAATCACTCAGTTGTGTCCGACTCTTAGCAACCTCATGGACTGCAGCCTACCAGGCTCCTCCGTCCATGGGATTTTCCAGGCAAGAGTACCAGAGTGGATTGCCATGCCTTCTCCAACTAGCATGTGAGATGAGTGCAATTGTGTGGTAGTTTAAGCATTCTTTGGCATTGCCTAGAATGTTACTCATGAATAAAACTATTAAAATAATTATTTTGGTAAAGTATAATCCCAATAATCCACTGTTTTTTTTACAGGTGTTATTCACATTTTTAATGACTGTGCCAAGTGAGGGGTCTATTATTAAATTCACACACCATTTTCCTCAACATTGTGCTAAAAGTTTATCCTAAAGAGAACAATTGTGCCTGTACTTATAACTTATAAGTCCTGGCTTGGCATTCAGGGAAAGTCAAATTATTCCATATATTTTGAAACATTTATATAACCATGAAGATATATTCTCTTTTCCTTGTGACAAAGGGGCAGAATGTGACTCTTAGTAATGCTAGAATTTTGGCCAAAAGCTATAAATTCATACTTCAGTGTGGAGACTGATATTGGGATTAGTATAAAGATTGTGAATCATCACAGTAAATGGAAAATTTAAACTTCCCTGAAGATCGTAAAGAAATGTTTTTCTGAAAAGGTTGTATTGATAAACAATGAATCATTTAAATGTCATTTAACAGAATAACAAGCCCACTCTCAAGACCTCTGAAAAACTCTGCTTCATAAAAATGTAAACATAAAGGGCTTTTTGTGCGTGGGTTTTTCAACTCAGTAAACTTTATTGAGTGCCTCAAGGTGTATGTCCTTGAAGAAATAAGTCATTTAGTTATAAGATGCAAATAAAAATGAAGGATGACATAAATACCAAAACTACTGTCATAGTAATTATGAATGCATACTAAGTCACTTCAGTCATATCCAACTCTGCGACTCTATGGACTGTAGCCCTCCAGACTCCTCTGTCGGTGGAATTCTCCAGGCAAGAATGCTGGAGTGGGTAGCAATTCCCCTCTCTAGGGGATCTTCCTGATCCAGGGATTGAACCTGGCCTCCTGCTTTGCAGGCAGATTCTTTACCACTATCGCCACCTGGGAAGCCTCAATTATCAATGATCACTATGACTTTTTTGTTCAAATATTTTATTTGTGTGCAGTCTACATTAAAATGGAATTCTCTAGTTTTTTTTTTTTTTTACAAATCCACATTTAATATAAACTTATTGAAACCCAAGTTGTTAGTGCTTACAAGTAAAGTAGATTAAGAAAAGAATGCAGTTTTTAACAATATTGCCAGCACCTTAGGAAATTTTTCTGAACTCTAAGGACTAAAAATAAGACTCTCTCAAAGAAAAATTGAACCAGAGTTCAGCTGGCAAGAACGACTTAAATCAAGACTGTTTGAATAGAGGAGGGGCTTCCCTGGTAGCTTGACGGTAAAGCGTCTGCCTGCTATGCAGGAGACCCAGGTTCGATCCTTGGGTCGGGAAGATCCCCTGGAGAAGGAAATGGCAACCCACTCCCGTATTCTTGCCTGGAGAATCCCATGGATGGAGGAGCCTCGTAGGCTACAGTCCACGGTGTCACAAAGAGTCGGACGTGACTGAGCGACTTCACTTTCTTTCTTGCATTCTTTAAGTAGAGGAGAGAGATGGAGCTCACCTCTGCTGAAACAAAAGGCAGGAAGGTTTTTATGTGCTGTGGGCGAGCTAGTAGAAAAGTAGTGGAGGTGTTGGGGAGGTAGGCCATTGTGATCAGGCATCTTTGTTGATTGGTGTTTATGGAAGTTAGACTTCTGTCCTCCCACTGAGAATGGGGAGTGGAGCAATATCTCCTTTCAGAGTTACATTTCAAAGGGTTGGTTCTTAGGTACTTAAGAAGGGCCTTCCTTGGTTGTAAAACTGGCCAGAGACTGGAAGAAGATTTACATTTCAAAGAGGCAGAGAATGAATTTACATTGGTAGTTTTTCTAAGAAAGTGGAGGTCAGGGACCCATAGTCAAAAAGAAGCATGTCTAAGGTTTAGTCAAGCTGAAGGCTGTAGTGGTTGACTCTTCACTTATGTTAAGTTGGATCACACACACTGATGATATTTGATCTACAAAAGGAACAGTTTTGTTTGACTTGATCTAAGATACTGGATCTAATTTCTTTACATGTTATTTCTTCATTTGGTAGAAGCAAACAACTCTGGAACTGTGGTCTTTTCTCACTCTAAAACAGACTTAAGAATGGTTTTATATGTATTTACATAAATATAGTGTGTGTGTGTATCAAGACAGGTTAAAAACTAAAGTTGGCAAAAATGGAAAAATGGATTGGTGTAAAAAAAGCAGACCTCAAGGCCCAAGGCCTTATATAGTTCTTAAAGACATGTCATAAATTTGCTTCAGAGCTTCCCATAAGTTAAAGCAAGGAAATAAACATAAGTTGCAATGATGCCATGTGTTGTTGAATTGTTGATTTTTTTCAGTCATTAAGTCACGTCCAACTCTTTGAGATCCCATGAACCATACCATGCTAGGCTTCTCTGTCTTTCACTATCTCCCAGAGTTTGCTCAAATTCAGATCCATTGAGTTGGTGATGCTATCTAACCATCTCATCCTCTGCCGTTCCATTCTCCTTTTGCTTTCAACCTTTCCCAGCATCAGGGTCTTTTCCAATGAGTCAGCTCTCTGCATCAGGTAGCCAAAATATTAGAACATCAATTCTTCCAATAAATATTCAGGGTTGATTTCCTTTAGGATTCACTGGTTTAATTTCCTTGCCGTCCAGGGGACTCTCATGAGTCTTCTCCAGCACTACAGTTTGAAAGCATCAATTCTTTGGCACTCAGCTTTCTTTCTGGTCTAACTCTCACATCCATACGTGACTACTGAAAAAAACACGGTGATTTAGTCCCTCAGTTGTGTCCGGCTCTTGTGATCCCATGGACTCTAGTCTGCCAGGTTCCTCTGTCCATAGGGTTCTCCAGGCAAGAATACTGGAGTGGGTTGCCATTTCCTTCTCCAGGGGATCTTCCTGACCCAGGCATCGAACCCAGGTCTCCTGCATTGCAAGCAGATAATTTAACAATTGAGCTGTGAGGAAGCCGGGGGCGGGGGCGGAGAATAGCTTTGACTATACAGACTTTTGTGGGCAAAGTGGTCTCTGCTTTTTAATATGCTATCTAGATTTTTCATAGCTTTCCTTCCAAGAAGCGAGTGTCTTTTAATTGCCTGCAGTCACTGTCTGCAGTGATTTTGGGGACCAAGGTAATAAAATCTGTCACTGCTTCCACTTTTTCCCTCTCTGTTTGCCATGATGGGACTGCATGCCATGATCTTAACTTTTTGAATGTTGAGTTTTAAGCCAGCTTTTTCATTGTCCTTTTCACCCTCCTAAGAGGGTATTTAATTTTGCTTCAATTTCTGTGATTAGTGTTAGCATCTGCATATCTCAGATTGTTGATATTTTCCCCTGCAATCTTAATTCCAGCTTGTGATTCATCCAGTCTGGCATTTCGCATGATGTACTCTGCAAATAAGTTAAGTAAGCAGGATAACAATATACAGCCTTGACATACTCCTTTCCTGATTTGGAACCGGTCTATTGTTCCATGTCTGGTTCCTGTTGCTTCTTTACTTGTATATAGATTTCTCAGGAGACAAGTAAAGTAGTCTGATACTCTCATCTCTTGAAGAATTTTTCACAGTTTGTTTTGATCCACACAGAGATTTTAGCATAGTCAGTGAAGCAGAAGTAGATGTTTTTCTGGAACCCTCTGGCTTTTTCTATGATCCAAAGGATATTGGCAATTTGACCTCCAGTTCCTCTGCCTCTTTGAAACCCACCTTGTACATCTGGGAGTTCTTGATTCAGGTAGTGCTAAAGCCTAGCTTGAAGGATCTTGAGCATCATTTTACTAGCATGTGAAACAAAAGCAATCGTACAGTAGTTTGAACATTCTTTGGCATTTCCCTTCTTAGGGATTAGAATGAAAACTAACTTTGCCAATCCTGTGGCCACTGAGTTTTCCAAGTTTTCTGACATTTTTAGTGCAGCACTTTAGCAGCATTATCCTTTAGGATTTGAAATAGCTCAGCTGGAATTCTATCACCTCTACTAGCTTTGTTTGTAGTGATGCTTCCTAAGGCCCACTTCACTTCACACTACAGAATATCTGGTTCTAGGTGAGTGACCTTGCTATCGTGGTTATCTGTTTCATTAAGACCTTCTAGTATAGTTCCGATGTGTATTCTTGTCACTTCTTCTTTATCTCTTCTGCTTCTGTTAGATCCTTACCATTTCTGTCCTTTATCTTGCCCATCCTTGCATAAAATGTTCCCTTTGTATCTCCAAGTTTCTTGAAGAGATTTCTAGTCTTAACCATTCTCTTGGTTTCCTCTATTTCTCTGTATTATTGACTAGAGATCAAGCAAACCATATTGACAGAAACCAGAAATTTAGAACAGTAGTTTTCCTGCTGTTGAGACCTGACACATTTTTCCACTTAATGCTTACAAGGGCAGTATTTTTGTGCTGACTAATATTTCACTAAACCTAATAGCTGATTTCACAGGCCTAATTTTTGCTTGTTTACTCATTATTTTCTTTAATGATGTCCCTCCATGCACACTCTTGGCAAAACCCCAAAGTATAATTCAGTAAGCATAATTTAGTTATGTATTAAAATAATAACATCCAGATATATTACATTTCTCTAAAGATAGAATTAAGAATTTCTAGAAGGATGAATTGTGTCAGACAGTATTCCATACATTTTCGGGGGAGAGGAGAGGGGCAATAACCAAACCTTTGATAAGACTCAGTGAATATAAATTGTGAGTGTTTGCAGTTACCAGTTTGAGGAGGAGAATGTCAAGTTCTTGTATCCTTAGTAAACATAGTTCAGTTCATTTCAGTTCAGTTGCTCAGTCATGTCCGACTCTTTGCCACCCATATAAGCCCCCATATATTTTAACAATTAACCATGGGCAGGATGTACTTGAAAGCTTCTTGGCATGCAAGATGATTTAGGATATAGACTTTCTAGCTGCTTACTCCACTGGCAGTCAGAATCTCTTACAATTAAAATGTTAGAATTATGGTACTTTCTCTATTCTGCTATAGCTCCTTGTATGCCTTTGAACATACAGAGCAATTTTTAGAGTGTATTTTATTTTATTTTTTATATGATGGTTTCTCTGTTAGACAGTGAACTCTTTCTGAGCAAAGACTGTATTTTATTAATCTTTGTGTCCTTAGTTAAGGCTTGGTAAATAGTAGGGCACAGAAAACATTTTATTGGTTCTATGAATGATTTAAGAAAACTGAGGAAGCTTGATATTTAAAATTATATATAAAATATGTAAAATTACCCATGAACATGGGTCATTTCCACTTCCCCTCTGTCCCATTTTTGCCACTTTGCAGTTCAGTTCAGTCAGTTCAATTGCTCAGTCATGTCTGACTCTTTGCGACCCCATGAGCTGCAGCACACCAGGCCTCCCTGTCCATCACCAACTCCCGGAGTCCACCCAAACCCATGTCCATTGTGTCGGTGATGCCTCCAACTACCTCATCCTCCATCGTCCCCTTCTCCTCCTGCCCTCAATCTTTCCCAGCATCAGGGTCTTTTCAAATGAGTCAGCTCTTCGAATCAGGTGGTCAAAATATTGGAGTTTCAGCTTCAGCATCAGTCCTTCCAATGAACACCCAGGACTGATCTCCTTTAGGATGGACTGGTTGGATCTCCTTGCAGTCCAAGGAACTCTCAAGAGTCTTCTTCAACACCACTGTTCAAAAGCATCAGATCTTTGGCGCTCAGCTTTCTTTATAGTGCAACTCTCACATCCATACATGACCACTGGAAAAACCATAGCCTTGACTAGATGGACCTTTGTTGACAAAGTAATGTCTCTGCTTTTTAATATGCTGTCTAGGTTGGTCATAACTTTCCTTCCAAGGAGTAAGCTTCTTTTAATTTCATGGCTGCAATCACCATACGCAGTGATTTTGGAGCCCCCAAAAATAAAGTCCGACACTATTTCCACTGTTCCCCATCTATTTGCCATGAAGTTATGGGACCAGATGCCATGATCTCCGTTTTCTGAATGTTGAGCTTTAAGCCAACTTTTTCACTCTCCTCTTTCACTTTCATCAAGAGGCTTTTTAGTTCCTCTTCACTTTCTGCCATAAGCGTGGTGTCATCTGCCTATCTGAGGTTATTGATATTTCTCCCGGCAATCTTGATTCCAGCTTGTGCTTCCTCCAGCCCAGCGTTTCTCATGATGTACTCTGCATAGAAGTTAAGTAAGCAGGGTGACAATATACAGCCTTGATGTACTCCTTTTCTTATTTGGAACCAGCCTGTTGTTCCATGTCCAGTTCTAACTATTGCTTCCTGACCTGTATACAGGTTTCTGAAGAGGCAGGTCAGGTGGTCTGGTAATCCCATCTCTTTCAGAATCTTCCACAGTTTATTGTGATCCACACAGTCAAAGGCTTTGGCATACATCATAAAATATTGGGGGTAAAGATCACAGAATCTCAAACATGATGGCTGTTGCTGCTAAGTCACGTCAGTCGTGTCCGACTCTGTGCGACCCCATAGATGGCGGCCCACCAGGCTCCCATCCCTGGGATTTCTCCAGGCAAGAACACTGGAGTGGGTTGCCATTTCCTTCTCCAATGCATGAAAGTGAAAAGTGAAAGGGAAGTTGCTCAGTCCTGTCCAACTCTTCGTGACCCCATGGACTGCAGCCTACCAGTATCCTCCGTCCATGGGATTTCCCAGGCAAGAGTACTGGAGTGGGTTGCCATTGCCTTCTCCAACATGATGGCAGACAGTGCTAATTTTCTCTCAAGGCCCACTCCACCCACCCCACTTGCTTTCTCATAGACACCGTGAGTTGTGACTAAGCAGAGGGTTGTCTAGAATAATGGCTGCATTTTCTAGTTTCCCTTAGACTAGGAATGGTCATGTGACTACATTCCAGCCAATGAAATGCAAGTGGAAATTTCATGTGTAAATCTTGGGTTGCATCCTTCTTTCCCTCTTCCTCTTTTCTGCCAGCTGGACCCAGACACTCTCCCTAGAGTCAGCAGCCAGTTAGAGCATGATGGGGAACCATCTGTTGAGAATGGTGAAACAAAAAAGGAGCCTGCATACCCGGTGTCCATGAAGTTGCCATATCCACCTTGGCCTTCTTAAGACTCAAGATTGGTTTCTATGAGAAAGGGATAAACTCTGTCTATTCTGTCACTTTATTTTTTTTTTTTTTGAAACTTGCAATGAGATTTGATAGTATTAGTATGGGACATATTTTCGTTAGATATCTTTCCAAAAATGTCTTAATAGTGGGCTAGAAGCCCCTCTTCTGTATTCCCATACACTCTGTGGAAATCTTTCTTGCCCTATTTTATTATAATTATCTTTTTTATATTAAATATTTTGATGACAAAGACGATGTTTTATTCATGTGCCATTTGTCTTTATTCCTGAGCTCTACCTAGGATAGCCTAAACATACATAGTGTATGTTCAATGAATGTTTGTCAACAGATTTATGACCTGACCAAATGAAAGAGCCTACTGTAGTACCATGGAGTTAATTGTACCCTAAGAAAATTTTGGTTCAGAATCATAGAACACTGGACACAGTAAATGCTCCAAAAAATGTGTGGAAATGTTTGTTACCTAAAAACATGCTGGTTACCTCCCATGTGTTACTCAGTATAAATTCTTATTTGTTCAGATGTAGTAATGAATGATTTTTTATTAAAACTTTGGATATAACAACAATTTGTCCCAAGGAACTCTTTTTTCAGTATCTGCTATGAGCTAATCAATGTCTTGATCTTTTTTATCACAAGTGTATAAAATTGATTTGGACCACATAATTGATTGACCCTAATGGGAAGAAAGTTCAGTGCCTCTAAAATACAGTCTGTTCCTCTGTATTTTTTGCTTCAGAGAATTGACAGTTTATTAATCTTTCACTCACTTTATTTTCCAGAAAAAGCACTCAGTTTATCATAAACTTGGTTTAATTTTCTTTGGTTTATGAGTGTCTTAACATTTGAACTAGGTACTAAAGATACTGTTTTCTTCCTTTTCTTTCCAGATTTTCTCAAAGTGTGAGTAAATAAGTGGTTTGCGCATCATTGTGGTAGCAAAGCTAAAATTCCTGACGGTCTTGTCTACTTGACCTACTCATTCCCTACTTTGAAACCAAGAGAAGACTGTGCCACAAGACTCCTCCAGAAATTGCTGCAATGTCTGTAACTAATTTATCATGGTAAGTGAATGACTTCCTAACTTTAAATTCAAATATACATATATCATGAAACAATATTTTATAAGTTCTGTGGTCAGAACTCAAAGAGGGAGAGAACTTAAAAATCTGTTTTCAAGAGATTGCTGTCCTATATTAGGGTGAAGGAAGCAACCTGGAATTAAAGGTTTGACACTTTCAGCACCAGGGGATCTGGGGACTCTGGGAAGGGTTCAAGCCTGCCACTGAATTCAAATAACCTCCAGTGCCGTTCTTTCTCTCACACTTAGGGGAAGAGAAGGATGGGACTAAAAGAGGCTTTCAGTGTTCCTCTCTGCTGTCATATTCCCAGACTCAGGTCTCATAAGCTGTAAGGTGGCTCTAAGGGTGGGATAGACATTTTCTCATCAATACTTTCCTTTAGGCCTTCTATTTCAATAGATCTACCCAAACTAAACTAAATAGAACTTAAAAAGAAACTTTTTTTTATAGATTCATATCTCTAAATAGCTAACATTCAGAATAATCTTTGACTTATACTTCATTTAAAAGTTGTTTGTGGTTTTTAAAAAGCATGAAGATATTTTTCTGGCAAATAATCAACAACTTTTATGGCAATGAAAAGCAGTACTAGCATGGATGAATTTGATGGCATTTTATTGAACTCTGGATTTTTTTTCTGTAGATTGAGAGCTGGATAAGTGATACTATACAAATTTACAGTATTCAGTATGTGAATGTCAGAAAAATCTGCTAATCTTTTCTGTTTCCTTAAGAGCCCTTCTCATCCTTGTCTTCAATTTGGCAACATAGATAGCCTCAGATTAAAGATGAGTTTCTGCAGTTTAACTGTGTGCATTTGTTTTTAGTTAAGTAAGCAGTTTCTTTAGGCAGAGCATAGGATCATTTGTTTAGAGTTGTGTTTCTGTAGAGCTTATTTTTATGGATGCCTTAGAATATATTCTGTGATCCCTACTAGGTGCTAAGTATTTCAATTTAAAAAAAAAATTGAAGCTGAAATATATTCTGTAAAAATAAATGAAAAAATATTTCAGGGGTGAATTTTTTCTATAAAATATTTACTTTTATAATCATTAAAATTTAAAAATTAAACAATTTCTGGAAAGCTTGTGAACCCCTTCAAACCCCTAGGAGATATTAAGAACACATGTTTTTAAAACAGTTATACCCTGGTGGCTTCTCTGGTGGTTCAAGGGTTAGGAATACGTGTTGTAATCCAGGTGATACCAGTTTGATCCCTGTTCTGGGAATTTCCCATATGTTGTGGGGCATCCCTTAAGCTGTGTGTCACAACCACTGATCCTGCACTCTAGAACCACTAGCTGCAACTACTGAACCCATATGCCTGGAGCCCATGCTCAGCAGCAAAAGAAGCCACCTCAGTGAGAAGCTCATGCAGAGCTTGAGCTTTCTTACAATTAGAGAAGCCCGCACACAGCAACAAAGACCCAGCAGAGCCGATAAATAAACCCATATTTTTTTAAAAAAAGGAATTATACCACCTGGCAGACATGTGTGTTGGAGTTGAATCCTCAAAACAAAAATTGAATGCCCAAGAAAAAGAGGAGGAGGAAGGGAAGGGGACAGAGGAGGAGGAGAAAGAAGAGGTGTGGAGGCGGGGAGGAGGGGGGAAGGAGATGAGGTTGGGGAAATAGAAGATGAATAAGAAGCAGGAACGAGAGAGGGAGATTAAAACACAGATATAATTATCTTATCGCAAGACAGGCTGTGGTGTGGCCTGCTTCACAGAGCCAGGACGAGACTGACACGGGAGCCTGTCCTTGGTTTGTCCCTCAGTGAGCAGATGCCTTGATGTGACGTAATGTTTTGATTGGGGGGCCATCCAAAACACAATGAACTCCTCACAAACAGACAGATGGTGTCTTGTGGTTCTGGTCCAGTTGTCCAGCACGGCTCTTAGCATTTAGTGGATGTTCTAGAAATGTATGCTGTGTGAATGAATGGGAAAATGCAAAGTAGGTAATTCAATGGCAAGTTAATGTTTTTATTTGAAAAGAGAATTTAAAATTGTGAGGGTATCTTATAGAGTTCATATGTCTGAAATTTGTTAGAATTCTTTCCCTGTTAAAAGTTCAAGTTTTACAGAAATAGTTCTTGGATATTTTCATGTGAAAATACCCTTGATTCTGGCTACAACAGGTGTTCCACGTTAGATTTTATAGTAAACTCTTAACTTGCCTCACCAGTGTCACCCCTTCATACAATTATGTGCAGTTTGGTACTTCCATTCTACCTCTTAGAATTTGGGCTCTTCACATACTGGCAAGAAAGAAGTATGGAAAGGAAATCTAAGATGTGCAAAACAAGTCAATGATTTATTGCACTTATACCCAGTTTATTTATTGATTGATTTCTTATTCTTTTTGGCCATACCCCATGGCACGTGGGATCTCAGTTCCCTAACCAGGAATCAAATCTGCACCTCCGGCCATGGAAAGCACAGACCACCAGGGAAGTCCCTACACCCAGTTTAGAAATCATTAATCTTCTTTTTCACATTAACCTTTGTAAATCATCCATATGTCCCAACATTTCTAATCTATAATTTGGGGAATCAGTTCAGTTCAGTTCAGTTGCTCAGTTGTGTCTGACTGTTTGTGACCCCTTGAATCACAGCACGCCAAGCCTCCCTGTCCATCACCAACTCCCGGAGTTCACTCAGACTCATGTCCATCAGGTCAGTGATGCCATCCAGCCATCTCATCCTCTGTCATCCCCTTCTCCTCCTGACCCCAATCCCTCCCAACATCAAAGTCTTTTCCAATGAGTCAGCTCTTCACATGAGGTGGCCAAAGTATTGGAGTTTCAGCTTGAGCATCATTCCTTCCAAAGAAATCCCAGGGCTGATCTCCTTTAGAATGGACTGGTTGGATCTCCTTGCAGTCCAAGGGACTCTCAAGAGTCTTCTCCAACACCACAGTTCAAAAGCATCAATTCTTTGATGCTCAGCTTTCTTCACAGTCCAACTCTCACATCCATACATGACTACTGGAAAAACCATAGCCTTGACTAGATGGACCTTAGTCGGCAAAGTAATGTCTCTGCTTTTGAATATACTATCTAAGTTGGTCATAACTTTTCTTCCAAGGAGTAAGCGTCTTTTAATTTCATGGCTGCAGTCACCATCTGCAGTGATTTTGGAGCTCCCAAAAATAAAGTCTGACACTTTCCACTGTTTCCCCATCTATTTCCCATGAAGTGATGGGACCGGATGCCATGATCTTCATTTTCTTAATGTTGAGCTTTAAGTCAACCTTTTCACTCTCCTCTTTTACTTTCATCAAGAGGCTTTTTAGTTCCTCTTCACTTTCTGCCATAAGGGTGGTGTCATCTGCATATCTGAGGTTATTGATGTTTCTCCCGGCAATCTTGATTCCAACTTGTGTTTCTTCCAGTCCAGCGTTTCTCATGATGTACTCTGCATAGAAGTTAAGTAAGCAGGGTGACAAAGCCTTGACGTACTCCTTTTCCTATTTGGAACCAGTCTGTTGTTCCATGCCCAGTTCTAACTGTTGCTTCTTGACCTGCATACAGATTTCTCAAGAGGCAGGTCAGGTGGTCTGGTATTCCCATCTCTCTCAGAATCTTCCACCGTTTATTGTGATCCACATAGTCAAAGGCTTTGGCATAGTCAATAAAGCAGAAATAGATGTTTTTTTGGAACTCTCTTGCTTTTTCCATGATCCAGCGGATGTTGGCAATTTGATCTCTGGTTCCTCTGCCTTTTCTAAAACCAGCTTAAACATCAGGAATATTTGAATATATACAGATGCATAGTAACTCATCAATTCTCTATGGAAATTTTTCTCAGCGCTACATTAATTTAGTGAAACAGGGTCTGGCTCTCTGTTTTGAAATCCAGAAACTAAGACGTGAAAATATTGACTGCTATCGGAAAATAAACTGGGTTGCCAGACTACTAATTGAAAATAAGATATGTGTATAACTTTTAAGTGTGCAGACTGCTTGCTTTGGCCTGAGGAGTGCATCCTGTAACTGTTGTAGAAAACTATCTGGGAACCTAAATCAGAAGTTTGGCTGAGGTTGCATCATCACGGAAAGGAGAGTTACACGCTTCCAGTGTTCAAAGGAAACAGAGTTGGTGTGCCTGGTAGGATATGCCCGACACTAAGGGCTGTGTCTGCCAGACACCACCATCTGTTTCCCAGGGCAGCTTCTTCATGGCTAGGAGTTACAGTAACACTGTCAGTGTTCATCACTCTGATTCTTCCGTTCCAGGTCTGCTGGACTGTCCTTGGGTTGACTTTCTCATTAATATTAGCACTGGGCTTATAGCCAAAATTTCCTTCAATCTGTGAAGAGTTTGATCTGCCTACTATGATGTTATGCATACCTGACCATAACCATGTGTTGATTTTAAAATTTAACTCTGAGGATTAATGGGAGAAAGGATGCCTAATTGTGTTTCCTACATGTAACCTAGGATTTAGAAAATACAGGTTAAGATACGTACATCCATGTTTACAACTATCCAAGCAATACTCCTAGCTTTGAAATACAAGTATAAGAAAAATATCTTTTTACATGTTAAAATTGAAATGATTACTTTCTCTAGAAGTTATGTGTGTGACCCTTGAAAAAAAGTAAAATAATTTGACCCTTTCATGCAGAATCTCAAAGAGAAATACAGTCTAGGAAGGTTCCAAGTTTCTGAGAGACTGGAGTGTTGGGGCTTCCCTGGTGACTCAGGCAGTAAAGAATCTGCCTGTAAATACAGGAGACCCAGATTTGATCCCTGGATTGGGAAGATCCCTCGGAGAAGGAAATGGCAACCCACTCCAGTTTTCTTGCTTGGAGAATTCCATGGACAGAGGAGCCTGGCGGGCTATAGGCAGGGGTCTCAAAGAGTCGGACACAACTGAGTGACTAATACTTTCACTTTTATGCAGCATCAAAAAGAGTGGTGGGAATCGATTACAAGTCACACAGGGACATACAGCAGGTGTTTCATGAATCCTCTTCTTGTCTTTAGTAAATAATTACCAGAGGGAGACAGTGATGGAGTAGACACTGGTTGAGACAGAGACAGAGGGATGTACAGAATCAATTGCAGCCATCAGGTGAGAGATGTCAAGCTGTGATCTGAGGGGAAGAATGGTTGCTGGTAGCTGAGATAATTGGCAAGAGGCACGAGGAGGCAGGAAGAATTGAAAAAGGGTCCTGTGTGTGTAGCAAAAGGGGGAAATGGCACAATGCTGAGGGGAGCTTGGAAGGACTTTCAGTGCTTCCTTTTCTGATAATCATCCTGAATTCCTCCTTTCAAAAATATTTTTAAAAGATGTGTATATATATTTATGTGTGTATATATATACATATATAACATATATAAATATTTTATATGTACATATATGTTTCAATCTAAGTAAATATTATCAAGAATGAACATTTACATGGCAATTACTATGTACTAGGCACTTTAAAAAAAAATACCTCGTCCGCATACTCCTCCCAGGAACCATCTTAGGAATGTAATATTGTTATTTACATTTTTACAGATGGAAAAGTGAGGTGCAGAAAGTTAAGTAAATTGCCCAGTATGATACAGTCACTAAGTAGCAAAGTTAGGAAGTGAAAGTGGACAGCCATTTGATGCTCCTAACCACCCAACTACCCATGTAAAACCCAAAACCATCAATGTCAAAACAGTATCCTAGCTCTGTGCTTGTGTCTTCAAGCCAAGTGCCTTAGTTCCCATCTCCAACCAGAATGTTCCCCTTAATTTCTTCTGTAGAGATATCCTGGAGCCTCTCCGGGAAGGAAGGGAGTGTGTGGACCAGGAGCACTAGCAGGCATTAGCAGTAGTTTGGAAGGTAGGATGTGGGGTCAGGGAATAAGCCCCCTAATTTCCAAGGAGTGGTAAGGAGGTTGTTGCTGGCAGAAACTTAGTTGAATTTTCAAAATTCTGTAGAATTAGCTACCTAAACTACTAAATGTAAACCTTAGTTCTATTTGTTATGTTATAGGCTAGAAATTGCCTGGTTTTCAGCAGGAAACAAAAGAAGCACAACAGAAAGATACCAGCCCTTTGCTATAATTTAACTGATGTGGCTCTCTGATTGTCCATCTCATAATGACCCTCCATTACTGAGTCTGATACTTTCTACCCCCCCAGCTCTCTTGCACTCTCAGCTTCCATTATTTTCATGTTGCTGTGCATACATGGGCCAGAAGAGCGATTCCAGTAGTGGCTCGGCTAACTTTGCCAAATGACACCTTTTTTTACCCCAAAGTATGTTTCAGTGTGTAAATGCCTACACATTGGAGTCTTTGTCCCATGTTATCTTAAAGACTTTATGACATCTGGCAGAGGTAAAGGTGATTCAGCTGGAGCCAGGTAGTAGAGGCTAGAGGGCAGTGGATGAAAGTGACAAGCTATATAGGCAGTCAGAATCTGTTAAGCACCTGTTATGTGCCACGTGCTGTGCTCTGAGTTAAACACAGGGAAGTGTTGGTGAAAAGCAATGACTGGTCTTAGAGGAGCTTAGTGTTTGGCCAGGAAAACTAACTGAGGTTGACCTTAGAATAGCACAGGTTCAGGTTTGAGCTGCCCAGTTCAGTCACTCAGTTGTGTCTGACTCTGCGACACCGTGGACTGTAGCACACCAGGCTTCCCTGTCCACCATCAACTCCCAGAGCTTGCTCCAACTCATGTCCATCAAGTCGGTGATGTCACCCAACCATCTCATCCCCTGTTGTCCCCTTCTCCTTCTGCCTTCAATCTTCCCCATCATGAGGGTCTTTTCCAATGAGTCAGTTCTTTGCATCAGGTGGCCAAAGTATTGGAGTTTCAGCTTCAGCATCAGTCCTTCCAGTGAATATTCAGGACTTATTTCCTTTAGGATGGACTGGTTGGATCTCCTTGTAGTCCAAGAGACTCTCAAGAGTCTTCTCCAACACCACAGTTCAAAAGCATCAGTTCTTTGGCACTCAGTTTTTTTTATAGTCCAACTCTCACATCCATACATGACTACTGGAAAAACCATAGCTTTGACTAGACAGACCTTTGTTGGCAAAGTAATGTCTCTGGTTTTTAACATCCTGTCTAGGTTTGTCACAGCTTCTCTTCCAAGGAGTAAGCGTCTTTTAATTTCATGCCTGCAATCACCATCTGCAGTGATTTTGTTTTTTTTTTTTTTTAATTTATTTATTTATTTTTAATTTTTACTTTACAATTCTGTATTGGTTTTGGCATAGATTGACATGAATCCACCACAGGTGTACATGCGTTCCCAAACATGAACCCCCCTCCCACCCCCCTCGGAGCCCAAGAAAATAAAGTCTCTCACTGTTTCCACTGTTTTCCCATCTATTTGCCATGAAGTGATGGGATCACATGCCATGATCTTAGTTTTCTGAATGTTGAGTTTTAAGCCAACTTTTTCACTCTCCTCTTTCACTTTCATCAAGAGGCTCTTTAGTTCCTCTTCACTTTCTGCCATAAGTGTGGTGTCATCTGCACATCTGAGGTTATTGATATTTCTCCTGGCAATCTTGATTCCAGCTTGTGCTTCCTCTAGTCCAGCATTTCTCATGATGTACTCTGCATATAAGTTAAATAAGTAGGGTGACAATATATAGCCTTGATGTACTCCTTTCCCAATTTGGAACCAGTCTGTTGTTCCATGCCCAGTTCTAACTGTTGCTTCCTGACCTGCACCCACATTTCTCAGGAGGCAGGTCAGGTGATCTGGTATTCCCATCTCTTGAAAATTTTCCACAGTTTGTTGTGATCCACACAGTCAAAGGCTTTGGTGTAGTCAATAAAGCAGAAGCAGATGTTTTTCTGGAACTCTCTTGCTTTTTCTGTGATCCAGTGGATGATGGCAATTTGATCTCTGGTTCCTCTGCCTTTTCTAAATCCAGCTTGAACAACTGGAAATTCATGGTTCATGTACTGTTGAATTGCTCAGATTCACTTATATGCAGATATTTTTCACTAAATATTTTGGCCTTCTATATATGCAGATGCATAAACTGAAGGTGTACAGGCCACTGTGAGACTTGAGTGCACTGGATTTTGGTATCCTTGGCAGGTCCTGGAACCAATCCCCCACAGATACTGAGGGACAACTGTAATCAAATAACTGATTTAATGTGATACATGGTCTAAGAGGACGCCCAAGGTGTTTTGAAAATCAAAATGGAGATTTGTTTTTTCTGCTTCGAAATAAGTGGCTTATTTTCAGAAATACAAATGCACCTCTTGCATTTATTTGTAAATATAAAGAAATAGGCTAATTACAGAGTCAAACACTATAGAAAATTACAAAGCAGAAATGAAAAATGAACTCAATCCTACCATTCATAGAAAGCCACTGTTATAAATGCTGAGATACAGTCTTTCCTACATACACTCACATCTTTTTCAAATAATGGACTCAAACCGTGCCTGATCTTTGGCCATCTTCTGTTTTCACTGGACAGTTTCTGAAGTCGTCTGTCTCTTTGATGGGGGACATCATCACATGTAAAGGCTGGTGAGGTTGTATGGCATTGTTGTGCTTAGTTGCTCAGCCATGTCTGACTCTTTGAGACCCCATGGATGCAGCCTTGTCAGCTACAATCCGTGAGGATTCTCCAGGCAAGAATACTGGGGTGGGTTACTATGCCATCCTCCAGGGGATTGTCCCAACCCAGGGATCAAACCCAAGTCTCCCACCTTGGAGGCGGATTCTTGGCAGTAGTGTTATTTATTTCACCCATGCAGGTTGGAATTTCATATGTTTAATAATTTTTTTAAAATTTTATTCTTGTAAGTACTTCTCTTGAGATGAAATTTAATCAGATATTGCTAGGTCACAAGGTACTGGGTTACGAGGTACTGCACCAATCAGGCAGGCTCTATCTTATTGCTGCTCCTGGAGTTGCAGACTAGAGAAGGCAATGGTGACCCACTCCAGTACTCTTGCCTGGAAACTCCCATGGCCGGAGGAGCCTGGTGGGCTGCAGTCCATGGGGTCGCGAATAGTCAGATATGACTGAGCGACTTCACTTTCACTTTTCACTTTCATGCATTGGAGAAGGAACTGACAACCCACTCCAGTGTTCTTGCCTGGAGAATCCCAGGGATGGGGGAGCCTGGTGGGCTGCCATCCATGGGGTCGCACAGAGTCGGACACGACTGAAGCGACTTAGCAGCAGCAGCAGCAGGAGTTGCAGACAGACAGCAAGGTTATGTAGAAAATGGAGATTTCTGAGAAAGTTCTTGTCAGCTCAACCCCTTTTTTATTTTAGAAAAGGACTCATCATATATGTTAATCCTTTCACCAGAGGTAGTCCCTCATAAACATTGAAAATGTACTGATAATTGTCAGAGAAGTATTTTCTTACAGTTGACCAATAGAATTTTATCAAAAGTCAACAAACTGTTCTATCATCCATGCCCATAGATTGGAAATATGACAGAAGTCTGAATTGTGTGAGTTACTAATATCTTTGCTAAATTTAGAAGTGGTAAATGGGCTTTATTGGATATGCCTGCAGAATAAAATGCTATTATGAATGTTGTCAATTTCAATAATGCTTTAATAGGAGATTAAAACCAGTTTGGATTATCTTCTTTGTCCAGATACAGTGTGTTAGAATCCTGGAATTGAGAAAGATATAAAATCTGGTTTGTCAGGTTATTGACATTATTTATAATATTTTTACCTCAGTTTTTCTTTAATAAGTAATGAAGAAATGTATCATTTTATATCATTCTTGGTATGTGCATTTAGGACAAAAAATATTCTGGAGAGATGGAGCAGCCTGTTTATTCTAAGGCAGGGGGAGAAGGGGAATAATTAGAATCTTTCCTCAAAAATCGCCTTAGCCACTCTTCTGCAAACTTCTTGTCCTATTTACATTGTTAAATGATAGGCTCTCGGGGACAGGATCTGCAGTGGCCGAGAAAGTGGAGACTTGAATTGTCTCTATTTTTTTTTTCTTTTTTTATTTTACTTTACAATACTGCATTGGTTTTGCCATACATCAACATGAATCCACCACGGGTGTACACGTGTTCCCAATCCTGAACTCCCTTCCCACCTCCCTCCCCGTACCATCTCTCTGGGTCATCCCAGTGCACCAGCCCCAAGCGTCCTTATCCTGCTCAATAAATGCTGGAAAGGGTGTGGAGAAAAGGGAACCCTCTTACACTGTTGGTGGGAATGCAAACTAGCACAGCCACTATGGAGAACAGTGTGGAGATTCCTTAAAAAACTGGAAATAGAACTGCCTTATGACCCAGCAATCCCACCGCTGGGCATACACACCAAGGAAACCAGAATTGAAAGAGACACGTGTACCCCAATGTTTATTGCAGCACTGTTTATAATAGCCAGGACATGGAAGCAACCTAGATGTCTCTATTTTTGAAGGGATCAAAGCCCACAAGGGAAAAATGTGGATAGGTAGAGATTGCAAGGAACATTTTTACCCTGAGTTTTACAGTAAAGTTTGAAAGTCAGCTGTCATCAGCCTAATATTGGAGAAGAGGAAAAAATAAAAAGCTAATACATAAATATTTATGTGTAATGCTTCAAACTGGAAAAAGAGATGAGAGCTGCTGAGTGGTAGGAAAAGTTTAATTGGTTATCTACTGTGTGTATTTCTCAGCACAGTAAGTACATGTTGAATGAATGGCTAGTATATTCAGGCACTGGGAAGAAAGAGTGGGTTTGAGAGCCTAAACTTAATCTTCTTGTAAGTGGGGATGTTCAGCTTGTGCAGTAGATCCAGAACACAGAGGAAAAGTAAGTTGCGTTTGAAAGTGTGAAACTGTTAGTCACTCAGTTGTGTCTGACTCTTTGTGGCCCTGCAGACTGTGGCCCTCCAGGTTCCTCTGTCCATAGCATTCTCCAGGCAAGAATCCTGGAGTGGGTTGCCATTCCCTTCTCTAGGGGATCTTCCCGACCCAGAGATTGAACCTGATCTCTTGCATTGCAGGCAGATTCAAGAAAATAACCTGGGAGAGAAAGATAAGAGAGGATAAAATAGCCAAAGTGGAAACTCAATGTGTCTCCCAAATTACACGATACTTTATGTTATAGTGCAATGATTTGGATGAAAGTCAATTTACTGAATTCTGAAAAATTTCAGTATGTCTTTCTGTTCATAATATGCTCTTTGAAATAGAAATCCCTTCATCATTAACATGATTAATGATATCTTGATTCAGGCTTGACACTTTAAGTAAACACACTGTGTTTTTAGAATCCTTGACCATTTTCGGCTTTGCGCTATGTATCTTTAGAAATAGCTTTTTAAAAATTTAGAGGAAACCTTCTGGATATTTTTCTCCATATATCTACCTCAGATTCTTTCTCTTTGGAATAAGAAAATAATTAGTAAAACAGCATGTTTTATTTTTATTTTTAAAAACCAGTGCCAACTAGACATGAGTCACATTTTTAAGATAATTGTTTGGTACGTTTTGGTATGCTTGCAGGCATTGCCTTCCTGTGGGGTTAATGAGTCTGGGGTTGCAGGTCCCATTCCCACAGGAGCCAATTAGTTTCACTCTTTGATGACCAAAGCCCACACCTGTAACTTTGACCAGCCCTCAAACTCGCCATTGGTCACAGGTCATAGAAAGAGTTGATTGATCACCAAGTCACTATCAGTATCAGGGGGAAAATGTAAACACTAAAATCAAGTACGCCTCAGGGAATGGTAATGGGTAACGTGTATCATCTTCCTTTTGAATATCATCCAGGTTTATAAATACACTTCAAAATATGTCTTTTATCATTATCAGAGGAATCATAATTTCCTTTGTTGTGAAACAACTACAGTGAATAATGACAGAAATGTTTCCTTAGACTGTAGAGGCTTTAATGTAAAACTCAGCAGTCCATTCCAATCATTAAGGCTGGAGTTACTAACACCAACTATTTTGGGACTTGAGCAATTAAGGTAAAGATCAGTGGATGATCTATGAAAAAACTTTTGTTAGTAAAATAATTATATGGGCTAAGTTAATGTTATTTGCAGCATGATTATAATTAAATTGTCAAATCTTAAATATCACTTGCCATTGGTGTGCAAATTTTTCAATAATTTTTTTATCCTGGTATATATCCCTCATGACCTTTTAAATCTTTGTTTGCTTATTATTTGTTTGGTTTTTTCTTTTTACTTGATTTTAAAATTATTAAGAGTTCAGTTTGACTTTTTAAAAATGTTATTTTACTCAAGTATAGTTGATTTATAATGTTTTCATTTCTGCTGTGCAGTCAAGTGATTCAGTTTTATATATATATTTTTTTTCTGTATTTTTTTCCATTATGCTTTTATCACAGGATATTGAATGTGGTCCCCTGTGCTATACAATAGGATTTTGTTGTTTATTCATTTTATATATAATGGTTTGCATCTTCTAATCTCAAACTCCCAATCCACTCCTTTTCTACCACTCCCCAATCCCTGGCAGCCATTAGAATGTTCTCTATGTCCGTGAGTCTATTTATCGTTCATAGATAAGTTGATTTGTGTCATGTTTTAGATTCCACATACAAGTGATATCCTAGGGTATTTGGCTTTCTCCTTCTGACTTACTTTGCTTACTATGATAATCTCTGGGTCCATCCATGTTGCTGCAAATGGCATTATTGCATTCCTTTTTATGACTTAGTAGTATTCTATTATATATATAAATACTGCATCTTCTTTATTCTATGTCAGTGGAAATTTAGGTAGTTTTAGATTGTTTCCATGTCTTGGCTATTGTGAATAGTGGAGTTCAGCTTGATTTTAAAACTATTCCATTTCAATTGAGAAAAATCACTTTTTGAATCAGTTGAGTAAGAGTTAGGTTTATTCATTTATACTTAGTTTTGTGTTCTTTTCTAAAGAATATGAGTTGTTATGAGTTTTATAGGAATATAAAAACAGTTCCTGTACAGTTAGAGACAAAGTTAGTATAGTTTAATTGCACTACTTTTATGGAAATTAGAATTTTTTTACAATTATATTTATCCATACTTTTCATTCAGCAAGTATTTTGAGTTCCTACAATGTACAGTTTTCAATGCTGTGGATAGAATAATGAATGGAACAAGTCCCTACTCTGATTAATATTATATTCTAGTGCTGGAGACTAGTAAATATATTAACAAATATGATTTATAATATCAGATAGTGGTGAAGATTTTTGAAGAATAATCAAGCAGTGTGAAAACATAGAGTGATAGCAGGAGTGGGAAACTGGTCGGGAAAAGCCTCTTGGACAGGTAGCATTTAAATCAAGAGGGAATAAGATATACAACTCATAGAGGAAAGTCATTTTAGAAAGAGAAACAGGAGGACAAAGGCTCTGAGACTGAAATGGACCTTGTGTCTTGGAGAAACCATCAAGGAAGCTAGTCTGGTGGAGACAATGGGCTTCCCTGGTGGCTCAGATGGTAAAGAATCTGCCTACAGTGCCAGAGACTTGTGTTTGATCCCTGGGTTGGGAAGATCCCCTGGAGCAGGAAATGGCAACCCACTCCAGCGTTCTTGCCTGGAGAACTCCATGGACAGAGGAGCCTGGCGGGCTGCAGTCCTTGGGATGCAAAAGAGTCGGAAACGACTGAGCATCTCACGCTTTCATTCCTCTTTCATCCAATAGGATGGAGAGTCCTCAAAACTGCACTTGGTGAGGGTAGCAGGTGAGGGTAGCGGGGGCTGTGTAGGTCCTGAGAAAGGCTGGATTACGTTCTAAGTGTGATGGGAAACCTTGCCCTCGCTTATCAGATTACAGGAGAAAGTTCACATAAAGTCTAAATTTCAGCTTTAGAAAGAACTGACGATTGAGACCAGAGTCTAAATTGGATTTCTTAAAAGGACATCCCTGTGATCTTCAAATTTTTTGAAACAATTTATATTTTTAATATAAATGTACAACAGATTTGATTAGTGAGATGTAATAATGAAAGAAAAATAGATTAGTGGAAAACCTTTTTCAGGAATATAGCCTGTCTCTCCTTATCATCCATTTAAAAAAAAATCCAACAAATCTGATACATCTGAATAATTATGGGCATAATATAGAAGAAATTTCATCTACAGAAATATTCTGCCTTGAATTAAGGAGTCTTACAGAAGGTAAATGAGTGTTTTTTTGTAAATTTGTACACTGAGAGTAGATTATCAATTATCCCACTTAATTTTACATTTATTTTTAAATCTCCTCCTACAAAATAAACTTTAAGACTGATTTCCATATACAAACACAAAAGCACATTAAACAGTGAAGTGTCTATTCTGTTCTGGTTGTTTATATGTGTGATTTTAGTGAGGAACCAGATGTATCACAGTATCTATTCAAATGTTAATGTGTATTTTGATCAGAATTTTGGCATAGAAATATTAGATGTTCTTTCCTTGGGAAAAATTCATCTTTATTTTAAGATTACGGCCTTTCTACACTTTTGGTGGTACAGTATGAATTTTTTCGTGGTACTGCTTATAGATAGAAATCAGGTTATTACTTTTTATGTCTTCACTTGGCAAAATTAAAGTTGAAAACACAATGTTGAACCCTCTTCCCCTATCTTGTATGTTTATGTGCATGTTTTAATTTAATTGGAACGTAAATTTAAAAAGTCTGTAACTTCTGGTGTATTGGGAGTTATTTTAAACTGGCTCCAATGCAAAGTATTAATTGTCGATGGTATATTGATCCAGATCCTAAAAGAAATCATCCATGGACACCTCCCACCTTCATTAGGCACTATGGAGTTATAGATCCAATATATTGAGAAAGCTTGAAAATGACATTATTGCCAAAAATGGAATAAAATGGCCTTACAAGCATACAATATCAACCTATTGTATTCTTCTTTTGCTAGATTTATGCAAGGTTCTGCCCATATAAGGAAGTGTGGCTAATCCTTCCTTCTTTCTGAATATACCATTTGTTGTCTAGGAGGTATCTCCGCAGGGTTATAACTACCACTTTCCTGCTATTTATTTTTTAGTCATATATGACATTTATGGATTTCCTTTTCCTTTTAACAATTAATTAATTTAATAATTTTCTTTATCCAATAGCATTAAAGTTTTTTAATGATGGTTCAACAACATTAAAGTTTTTCTATTATGAACAGAGTCAATTAGATCATCTATCAATGCTACTTAATAATCTCATATGTTCTGGTCACAGAACATTTATGTTCTAATGCTACTCCCAAGTAACAGGAAATACGTATGTTTCATAATAACTAGACTTGAACTTTTGAATGTGTTCTGAATCCCCAGAATTTGTAAAGTTACCTTCTTTCACATTCACATTGACAGAGGTCACATAAATGATGTTTGGTGAACTGAAACTTAATTATAGATACCATGTTGAATTTAAGTGAACATTTTCCTTTGATCTAGGCCTCCTTAGGCAAAATGGTGCATGATTTTACAACTTCTGTGCTAAGGATGCAGGCAGCACAGTCACAGTAACAGAGAGAGAACCACCTCCCCTAACAGATGATTTCTAAAGAGCCAGATGCACCAGGCCCCCCTCATTTGCTTAAAGTCTCACCGTACAGAGTGGAAGTCCTGAGACTTCGCCACGTTCTCTGACTGATATATTTCACATAGGAGGGATGCTGTTGTTCCAGATGGCTTTTCAGCTTTATGCACGCTACCTTCCTGGACTCCTGCTGTAACTGAAAATTGGGTTTTACTCCAACGTTTGACAAAGAAATTAGATTAGGTTAACTACTCTTTGGTTTTAGATTATTGATACAAAGTGTTTTCATGAATATGACAGAAAAAATTGAAATTCAGGCTAAGTGATGTCCCTGGGTACATTCTTATTTAGACATTTTCCCTGAGGTTTTTATAGTGTCATAAAATTATATGCAGATACAAAATTTGCATAGAATCAGGCTCATTGAAATTTTGATGATTTTTTTCAATCTGTAGTATTCTCTTTAGTGTTTTTATGGAAAACTAGCTAGATATTTGAAGTGACTGTAAAGATGATGATGTGAAAAGATTTGAAAGGCATCTATTAATTCTCCTGCATGATGAAAGCATTCATTATGTTTATTACTTCTGGGTTCTCATGAACTGAGTAAGAGAAAGTAATTTTCTTGAAGTGAGGATTTGGTTGATATCCCTCCATAGCTTTTTCAAGTTCAGATTTTAAGTATTTGACTAATAAAACAGATATATCAAATACTTATTCCACTTAGCAAGGTGTAAATCTGATTGATTGAGGTGAAGCATGGAGCTCTAGCTGTGACCAGAACATATATGATGAGATGTCTGACTCTTCAGCTTCTCAGTTAGAGTGTGTCTGGATAGCCGACTGCTAGGACAGAGATGAGGTCAGCTTACACCTAGTTGGCATCTGGGGCTCACCAGATGCTTTGCACTCATAACTGGCTGAACATTCACCAAAGTAGTCAGTCTTATTCCCCTGCGAGGCACTGTGGTAGACAGGACGTATATAGTTTGGGTAGGAAGATCGCGTTTATAAAAAGGTCCAGCGCTGGAACAGAAGGTGGAATGATTTGACTGTTGTAAGGCTATTCTGTGTGTAATGTGTGCAGGCACTCGTCGGGCACTGAGAAGTTCTGTGGATATACTTTTAGCTCTAAATTAGAGCTCTGGCTCACTGGAGCTAATTCAGGAACTATCCTAATATTTGAGAAAATAAGGCAGCTCTGTTCCCATCCTGGGATCCTGATTTTTGACCTTTATACTTTGGAGAAGTTTTCTCAGACCTGAGTTCTGCCATCTTCTGCCCTTTCTGTCTTTGAGCCCTTTCACATCATCAAAAATTATTGCCTGGCCTTGGTGGGACATTTGTTTAAAATCATAGAATGTTTTTGAGAAGGAAGTTTTGAGGTCACATAGGGCATTGGTTACAGAGTTGGGGTTCAAGGACAAGGAGCAGTCAGTAATGAACCATTTTGTTACAATATGAGAAAAATAAAAATAATTGCCTAATTTTGCTATAATTTCTTTCTTTCATTCAAAATGATTATTTCTTATTAAAATTGTCTTTCTTTTAGGAAAAGGTGACATTAAACAGTAATCGTAGTCCCTAATTGATAAAAATAGAAGTATTTAGTCTAAAAGTGGATGTCCAATTTCAGTTTTCAGATTTATGTTTATATAAATCTAAGAGTCCTTGGATGGAAAGTTATGACCAACCTAGATAGCATATTCAAAAGCAGAGACATTACTTTGCCAACAAATGTCCGTCTAGTCAAGGCTATGGTTTTTCCAGTGGTCATGTATGGATGTGAGAGTTGGACTGTGAAGAAAGCTGAGCACCAAAGAATTGATGCTTTTGAACTGTGGTGTTGGAGAAGACTCTTGAGAGCCCCTTGGACTGCAAGGGATGTCCCTTGGACATCCAGCCAGTCCATTCTAAAGGAGATCAGCCCTGGGTGTTCTTTGGAAGGAATGATGCTAAAGTTGAAAGTCCGATACTTTGGCCACCTCATGAGAAGAGTTGACTCATTGGAAAGGACTCTGATGCTGGGAGGGATTGGGGGCAGTAGGAGAAGGGGACGACAGAGGATGAGATGGCTGGATGGCATCACTGACTCGATGGACGTGAGTTTGAGTGAACTCCAGGAGTTGGTGATGGACTGGGAGGCCTGGCGTGCTGTGATTCATGGGGTTGCAAAGAGTCGAACACGACTGAGTGACTGAACTGAACTGAAGAGTCTGGGAACTACTGACCTAGTTTTGATAATTACTCTAGCTGTGGATCCCATCAACAGAAATCCCAAGTTGATTTCTGAACTAATCCTAATTCACTCTTTCCTCAACACTCTTCCTGTGAGTCTCCAGCCTCATGGGCTTCCCATATGAATTTGGGCTTTTCTTATTGTTATAAGTTTCCCTCTATTTTGGCTCTAAGGCTACTACTCTAATTACTAGTTTATCATTTACTTAAAACCCATGTTTTAACTATATGCTATATGCTATGTTTAACACATTTTCCCAAATATCTTCTAAAGGACACTAATTCCAAGGTATATGTTAACAGGTATCATGAGAAGGAAGAGGAACCACAGTCAAGATTATTTGGGGAAGCAAGAGTTCCAAACAGTAGACTGATTAATTTCAGTACTTCACACACGCTTTGTTGGGCTAATTCATTTAACAATTATTTATTGAGCATCCACTACATGGCATGCAGTGTTCTATATTCTGATCTCTACTGGAGATCTTTAAGAGGAAGATAGACTAATCTGAGTTTCCCCAATTTAGACAGTGGGACTTTTTTCTTTCTTTCTTGAGGTTTGCAGTTATTAGGGGAAGCACTAAGATCATTATATAAAAGTTATCTTTTTCTCCTTTGCTGCCTTTTTTTGAGGTTTCACAAAGGAACCATATTGATTCCTTTAACTCTTACTCAGTTACATAATTTCCAGTTCCTTCTGCTCTACTCTGGTGATGCCTTAGCTTGTCTGTTGCTTCCATTGAAAGTATGGCTAATAACTGAACACTGAAACCAGGTTTGTCTTGGCTTCATGCAGTGTGGGACCACTATCTTTTTTTTGCTTCCCTGGTGGCTCAGAGGTCAAAGCATCTCCCTGGAATGTGGGAGACCCAGGTTCGATCCCTGGGTCGGGAAGATCCCCTGGAGAAGGAAATAGCAACCCACTCCAGTACTCTTGCCTGGAGAATCCCATGGAGAGAGGAGCCTGGTAGGCTACAGTCCATGGGGTCGCAAAGAGTCGGACACGACTGAGCGACTTACCTTACCTTATTCCTATAAGCGCAATTATAAGAGTTCGTTTTTGTTTTATTTTTCCCTGCTTCATTTTTGTCAGTTTTTATTATGTGGTTATCAAATACGAGCTCTGAGTCTGTAATGGGCACACATCTCTATTAAGCACCATCTTGTTAGAGCTGGCCCTTAGATCAACCTGTATCCTTAGGTCTTTTTGGAAATATATTCTTTGGACTTCAGAGGAAAGCTTCCCACTGAAGTCTGCCCTTCATAGGGGCAGGTTATTGTGGGAATGACTCTGGAATAATGAGGACAGGTATCTCAGCCACATAGCTTGCTGTACTGCAGAAACAGTGTCATGAGAAAGTGTCAGGGGAACACTGATACAGCATTAGGCCTCACAAAATTGAGAATGTGGTTCAGGAACTGAAGGCCAGTTAAGAATCACTGATGTCCTAGTGACTGTCATCTCATTGCCCCAAGGAGCAAAACTTTATTGATCTCTCTTCTAGTTCTTTTGCATTCATCTAATTTACAGAGGCCTGACTTTCTCTGTGACTTTCTGATTCTGTACCTGCTCTCACTGTTTAAATCTCATCATGTATTTTAAGCTCAAGTGGTGGCCCATTCAGTACACTACTATCTTATGTCAATACCTTTCTCTCAGTCAAGCAATTCTTCTATTATGGCAGTTCTAATCTACCATATGGCTTGTATTACAGGTTTGATTTTCGATAACTGTCTTTGAGATAAATTAGTCCTAAGTAAGATCACAAGTAAACTAAATAGTAGTATAGAATAGGGAGTGGTTCACGACTGACGTGACTTAGCAGCAGCAGTAGCAGGGAGTGGTTCTTAAAGTGTGGTCCCTGGGCTAGCAGAATTAGCAACCCCTGGGAACTTGTTAGGGGCTCCCCCCTGCAACCCTAGTGAATCAGAAATTCTGGGGCTGGGATCTAGCAGTCTGCAGTTTATTGAGCCCTCCAGGTGATTCTGGTACATGCTCAAGTTTAAGAACAGATGGTATAAATTGTCTCTCTGGAGTCTAGATTTATAGTGTGACTGCCAAAAATAATGACTTTGGGCATAATTGATATGCAGAAGATCTTTCTGTTAATATTTAACTAACAGTTTCAGCTGTTTTTTGTGAAGTTGCTTTTTGACGGGAGGAGAACTCTGTCAGCAACTAAGACATGCTTCTTTTCCTATTAGCTGTGGCATCCAATTGATGTAAATTTGAGACCAAGTTTTTGGTATACAAATTAAAACAGTAATTCTGATTCCTTTATGTTTAAACTATTCAAAGGGGAATATGTGTTGCTGAAGGCCATTCCTGACCATTCTGATTTTCATGGTATTTAAAAAATATATAACAGATTTATTGAAATAGAATTCATATGTCATATAATTTACTCATTTAAGATATACAGTTCAGTAACTTTTAGTATATTCAGAGTTGTGCAACCATCACCATAATTACTGCAATGTTTTTATCATATAAATGGCATCATGTATGTACTTTTACCACTTGCTGCTCTTACTTAGCGTACTGATTTTAAAGTTTATCTATGTTATAGCATCTATCAGTAAGGCAGTCCTTTTCATCATTCTAAATAATTGCAAATGGTGGTTCATTAATATACATACATCATATATCTAATAATAGACAATATTTTACATATACATAAGTTGCATTTTACTTATCCATCCACCTGTTGATGGACACTTGAGTTATTTCCACATTTTAGAATAAATATTGCTGCTGTGAACACTCAAGTTTTTGTATGGATATACAGATTTTTGTATGAATATTATTTTCATTTATCATGAATGGATCTTTAGGACTAGAATTGCTAGGTCATATGGTAACTCTGCATTTGATTTCTTTAGGACCTGCTAGACTGTTTTGCAAATAGTTACATCATTTTAGGGCTTCCCTGTGGCTCAGATGGTAAAGCAGCTGCCTACAATGTGGGAGACCCAGGTTCGATCCCTGGGTTGGGAAGATCCTCTGGAGAAGGAAATGACAACTCACTCCAATATTCTTGCCTGGAAAATCCCATGGACGGAGGAGCCTGGTAGGCTACAGTCCATGGGGTCGCAAAGAGTCAGACACAACTGAGCCACTTCATTTCACTACATCATTTTACATCCCCATCAGGGATGTATCAGAGAAGGCAATGGCACCCCACTCCAGTACTCTTGCCTGGAAAATCCCATGGACGGAGGAGCCTGGTGGGCTGCAGTCCATGGGGTCGCTAAGAGTCGGACACGACTGAGCGACTTCACTTTCACTTTTCACTTTCATGCATTGGAGAAGGAAATGGCAACCCACTCCAGTGTTCTTGCCTGGAAAATCCCAGGGATGGGGGAGCCTGGTGGGCTGCCATCTATGGGGTCACACAGAGTCGGACACGACTGAAGCGATTTAGCAGCAGCAGCAGCAGCAGGGATGTATGGATGTTCCAATTTCTCTATATCCTTGTCAGCACTTGTTACTATCCATCTTTTGAATCTAGTCTTCTTAGTGGATTTGGAGAGCATCTCATGGTTTTTATTTGTACTTCCCCAGTGATTAATGATGTTGATGTTAAGAGTCTTGGCCACTTCTTTGGAGAAATGCTATTCAGATCATTTGTCCATATTTTAATTGGGTTATTTGGCTTTTTATTACTGAATTACAAAAATTCTTTATATATCCTAGATGCAGGTCCTTGTCAGATATTATTATTCATGGTAGTTTTTTAAATAAAGACTTGAAAGACTAGATGTGATTTCTATGTTTGGGGAAGGAGACTAATGAGAGATTTGAAAGAGTGACTTTTCCATGAAACAAAGTAGCAGTGGTCACTGCTACAATATTTCAACTTCAGATTTACCTATCATTTTTCTAGGATATTTAATTGAGGGGTTTTGCTTCAAATTTGTTGAGGAAAAAAGCAATACAGAGTTTTACAGGTAATAGAGTTTTCATAAGGGGTGCATAGCCAAATAATGAAGAGTTGCAGAATGAGAATTAAATATAAGCTGTGGAAGTTAGGATCCTGGTTACTTGTGACACAGGAGAACACTTTGGAATGATGGGCCAGAGGCATAGTGTAGTCAGCTTGTAAGTAAGGGAGAAGGATGACGTGGTGACAGGATACATGTGCCTGATTAAATTGCCATGTGAGGAGTAGGAGAGAGCAGGCTGGTCCTGAGGTGGAAGCAGAAATAAGGAAGAGGAAGTTCTTTAGACTGGAAAGATTTGAGCATGCTTGAAGTAATGGGTAGAAAGTGTGTGGAGAGGGAACAGTTGTTTAAACATAAAAGAGATAGAGTGCCCAGAAGAGATAATATAAGGAGAGCACTTCCATATTGGCCAGCAGGCCATCTCTCAAAGGTCTTCAACCATCCTCAGATGTGGGACCCAAACAGACAGGCTGTCTTTTCTGTTCATATCATTCATTTACTGTTTCCTGAACGAGACATCTGATTCTCATCACATTCCTTCCTCATAATATATTCATCTGAAATATCTATCAAGTCATCAGGGTTTATTTGTTCATAAAGAAATATTCCTTATTATAGAATATTCTGTTACTGAGTTGTTTTTTTTTACAGTGACGTTCTGTTTGAGGCAAGCTTTTAATTGAAAAATTCACCTAATATCTCTTATAACTCAATATTTTAATGGCGTAAATATACCTGTAGTTACAAATCCAGGTTCATATGGATGTGTGAGTGAAAGTGGAAAGTGTTAGTCGCTCAGTTGTGTCCGACTCTTTGCAACCCCGTGGACTGTAGTCTGATAAGCTCTCCTGTCCTTGGGATTCTCCAGGCCAGAATACTAGAGTGGGTTACCATTCCCTTCTCCAGGGGTTCTTCCTGACCCAGGGATTGAACCCAGGTCTCCTGCATTGCGAGCAGATTCTTTACTACCTGACCCACCAAGGAAATCCCATGCATATGTGAAATGTTTACTAATTTTAATCTCTTAGCCAAAGCAAAATTAATAATCTATACATTTCTAAATGTTAGATGCTTAACAAACAATAATCAAAACATTTCTTTCCAAATGACAAGTTCCCTTCAGATGATTTTTTTCTTTGTTTTTATGGCTTATATATGAAGCTTTCCTGTCAATGTAGTATCCATATCTGGCAAATAAGTGTATGCAAATCAGACTTTTAACTGACCAGAAACCAGGAGCTCTGACTTTAAGTCCCTCTGCAGTAACTGTCACCTTGACTAAATCACAGTTTCTCTGGATACTTTGTTTTCTTCATGGTAAAATTACAAGGTCAAAATTAAATTGCACGTGCCTCCCAGATTTATTTTGTGAACACACACACACACACACACACACACACATTCTGTTTCAAAGGTATAATGCAACAGACATGTGTGCGTGCTTAGCAGGTCATGTCTGACTCTTTGGGAATCTGTGGACTGTAGCCTGCCAGACTCCTCTGTCCATGGAATTCTCCAGGCAAGAGTCCTGGAGTGGGTTGCCATTTCCACCTCCAAGGGCTCTTCCCACCCAGGGATTGAACAGGAGTCTCTTGCATCTCCTGTCCTGGCAGATGCGTTCTTTACCACTGAGCCACCAGGGGAGCCCCGTAATGCAGCATACTATCTTATTTATCCTTGCTGATTTTTCCAGTTGATTGCAAATCCTCCAAACAGAAATCTTAATGTTTTCCTTCCTGTCCTGAATCCTTTCATGTAGTGTTGATTCAGAGCCTTTTGCCAGGCTGGCCCAGGCTCAGGTCTCCTGAACAGCACTTATACACTTGCTGGACCTTCTTCTCCACGTGAACCACATTTGTGATTACTGCCTTCTTGCTCTTCAGCCCAGCCTTCCCAGAGGGTCCCAGCAATCTGGTATTTTTTCTTTTCCTATCCAGTTCTGTGAATTGCAGTGAGGTTTTTTTTATTTGTTTATTTGTTTTACTTGGGGGGTTGTGGATGGGGGACTGAGGATGTATTTTTCATACTAAGCTCTATACTAGGTACACTGTCATATAATCTCAGTAAAACTTTTTTTTTTTTTTTGGCCCTGTCATGTGGCTTTTTGGATCTTAGTTCCCCAACCAGGGTTCGAACCCGGGTCCCGGCAATGAAAGTGCTGAGTCCTAGCCTTATTGGACCACCAGGGAGTTCCCTTTAATCTCAGTAAAATTTTATACATCTTCTGGAAATTGGGTCATCACCAATTTATATATGAGGAAACTAAGGGTAATTCAGGTTAAAGAACTTACCCAAGTAAGTAGAGGGAGGTTGTCTGAACCTCTGAGAGCTTACATACAGAGTTTTTGTTCTTTGCTACTCTATTTGTACATCTAGAATAATCATGGGGTAGAAGACTATTGGGCCTACCTAGAAGGAAGACCTTTCATGCTCTTTTCACTTTTTTTGTCCTGGATGCCTTGAAGGGTGGGGAGGAGAGAGACTTGAAGTATATGGGAAAGGAAAGAATGATAAACATACCTCAGGGGAGCATGCTCATTTCATTTCAAAGTGTCTATTTTAATGAAAATCATGCTTTTCCATTGTTAATAATAAATGATCATAAAAGCAGTTGTCATTCCTTGAGTTGCTTGTGTAATGAGGCAAGAACTCTACTGATCAGTGTTTTAATTAGATGATAGCATAAAATGTATTTTTAAGTTTCTGTATGTAAAACTCCAAGGCATTTTACATAGTTAACATCATTGGTGTCTGTACATCTAAATTTATCTTCAGTACCTGTAATAAGCCATGCTATATTAGTTTGGAAATGTATTATTGGTGACATGTATTACATCCTCTAGGCAGCTACAAGATTGCATTAAAATGAAGTATTGGTTATAAACCAGATGTGTGCCTTGTCATTGCATCATTTGAAATACTGTGTTATGAAGAAACTGATACAGTGGTCACAAATCTATCAGGATTATCTTGCAGATGGTTGATAAGAACAAAGGGAGCAATCGTTACTGTACAGAGGCTGGCAATTCATCATATATTGAGTGCATACTTTTGACTAAAAAACAAACAGATGATCAGGACTGAATCTTAGGCTTCATCTAGCTAATAGTCTGGTGGAGGAGCCAGGAGATAATTGGATTTTCAATACCATGGGAATCATCTTCATTTTGTTTATTCCTATTTACCAAAATAGTCTGTACCCATAAATCACACTAACCAAGTCAAAGCTGTCCCTAAGCAGAATTCTTTTATCACACAGCACTTTGGTTAAAAAAAAAATCACTCACAAAACATAGTATGAGAAACAGTTGGCATAATAGCAGCTGCTCAGGAAAAGACCTGGGGATTTCATTGGACTATAAAGTCGATGTAAACCAGAGTATGATGCGCTCCCATACCCATTCTAATACGTGACATCAATAAAAGCATAGAGCAAAACAGATGGGCCAGGAAGAAGACTTCATCTGTCCGCTCTACTAGTTAAATCACACACAGAGAGTAGTGCACCCTTTCAACCATCACATTATAGAGGAGACTGACAAAATGAATCCATGTATTAAAGGTAGAACTGCATCTCATAAGGATGTTTTCATTAACAAAGTGTTAGCCAACTCCAAGACCAATATGGAGTCTGTGAGGATGGTGATGAAGGTATCATTAACAACTCATGCTTATTATATTACCTTATTTAATGTTCTCACAGTCCAGTGGGGTAGGCATATGTATTACCACCCATTTTGCTGAGAATAAAATGGGTACAGAGAGGTTTAGCATCTCCCTCTGATCACACAGTAAGGAAGAGGGACACTTGAGCCCATGTCCTTAATGATATTGCCAGGCTGCACAACCTGTGAACCACTGCCCATCTTGGACAGTGCTATCTGGGGACTGTGATGCTTTTCAGGAGGAAAGAGATTTTATACAGTGCTATGGTGTGGACCTGGCCAGTGAGTTAAATTTGGTAGACAGATTCTCAAATCTTTGAGTAAAAGAATTTTCTACTAAACAGAGGAGTTCAAGAACTGGCACGGGAGCTGTTGTAGGTAAATGCAAGATCTAGAACAGCTCTTTCTTATGGTCTTGCCCTGATGGAGATGGAGATTTTCAGTTATCTAAGATACTAAGAGTGGTCAAAACTTTTGTTGTTGCTGTTTTACTGTCTTTAAATTATTGACTCAAAACAACATTAAAGAACATTGTGGTATTTCCCACATTAGTTCCAGTCTGGAGTCTATTTTTTTTTTTTCAGGGATGAAAATAGAGAGTTCCATTCAGAATTCAAACATTCTGGGATGGGGGTTTTTTCTTTGAAAGAAGAAAGGTATCTGGAAGCTTTCATTACCTTCCCTGGAACAGCAATCATAGGCTTTGACAATTACCTAATTTGAGGCAAGTTAATAACAGATTTCTTTTCATCCATTAACAGCAGTATTACAAAAAGGTGGCAAATTTTTCATTGATACTCTGCAGGGACCATGTTCCATTAATTGCAATTTATATAAATTGTCTCCTGGTAAAGATGCACAGAGATCTTAGGTCAGTTTACATAAATTAAAAAAGTCACAATTTCATAGAAATAATTTTAACAAACATTTATTGAGCACTTAGTATGTAAGAGGCAGTGTTTCAAGCAATTTACATTTCAATGCTCTTAATCCTTATACTGGAGAAGGAAGTGGCAACCCACTCCAGTGTTCTTGCCTGGAGAATCCCAGGGATGGAGGAGCCTGGTGGGCTGCCATCTATGGGGTTGCATGGAGTCAGACACGACTGAAGCGACTTAGCAGCAGCAGCAATCCTTACACTAATCAGGAGAGTGAAGAATTACAGATATCCCCTTTGTAGACAAAATAAATGGATAGAAATAATATGTGACTGCCGAAGATCACATAGGTGCTGTCTGACATGTAATTTGAGCCTTAGCAGTCTTAGTCCAGGGCTTACTGTCTTAATCAAGTCTTTGCAGGGCCTCATTATCCAGTTTGCTATCCATGAGAGAAGCAAGCTGTTCATTGTATGCTGAGTGCATGGAGCAGATGCTGCAGGCTGGCTCATTTGATATCCACTCTACTCCCGCTCTGGGCTTCCCACATGGCACTAGTGGTAAAGAACCCGCTTGCCAATGCTGGAAGCCTAAGAGATGCGGGTTAGATCATTGCTGGGTGGGCAAGATCCCCTGGAGGAGAGCATGGCAACCCACTGCAGTATTCTTGCTTGGAGAACCACATGGACAAAGGAGCCTGGCGCTACAGTCCGTGGGGTCACAAGGAGTCAGATATTACTCAAACGACTTATCATGCACACACGCTCTACTCCCCTCCTAGCATATCTTCCTGGGCTGGAGCCTGGATACTCAAACAGTACCTTTGCAAGACTCCCTGACAACTAGAGCTTTCCTCATGCTCTGGGCTCTGCCAAGCAGATTCTGTTGACTGAGATTTGGGGTGTGTGGAAGTGAGGTGCAGACAAGGCAACAAAGGCATTTGTTCTTCTGTAGTCACTAGTCTGATCTTTGACATCTTAGCTGTTGAGCAGGGAGTTGGCAACACCAGCAAGAATTCCTGTATGAAATTCTTGTCATGTGGTTGGAACTTCATAACTACTTATTACCCTGCAATAAAATACTTTCTACTTAAGCATGTTCGATTTCCTTCCCCATCAACAAGAACCCTGATTAATGCAGAGGTCTTCAAGTCTATACGTGGATATTATCCAGGCATCCCTCTGACTCTTGGTGGCCCTCCAGTACTGGAAAGTCGACTAGAGGCAGTAGATTCCATCAGTGTTAGAAAGTTGGATGAAAAAGCCCACCTCAAGTTTAAAATTTGGTGATTTTTTTAGATTAAGGACCAGAATGGGGCTGAGAGGCAATACTTCCTACATTTGCTTAAGCCAGTTTTTCAGTAGAGTTTATCTCTTTCTTTGCTGAGTTAGTCATCTCACAAAAAGCACTGCATTTCTGGGATATACTGTGTCCAGCAAAAAAGTAACAGACACTGTTTTGAGGATTAATTGTTATTGTGTGCTCAGGCCTGTCTGACTCTTGCACCCCATGGACTGTACCCTGCCAGGCTCCTCTGTCCATGGGATTCCCCAGGTGAGAATACTGGAGCAGATTGCCATTTCCTTCTCCAGGGGATCTTCTTGACCCAGGGATCAAACCTGCATCTCCTGCACTGGCAGGCAGATTCTTTACCACTGGGCCACCTGGTAAACCTACATAATTAAGAAGACCTTCCCCCTCCCCCAAAGCATTGCTTGTTATATGAATACTCTCAGTTGTGGAGGAGCAATCATGGAGATTGTTCTCATCTCTCTCTTGGCTTTTTCTTCTCTGAACCTCCCCGCCAAGTCAATGCAAAGTGGGGAATTGTACTTTGTCTTAAAGGAGGTTGAACAGGACAGTATTAAAGGCATCCCTGGAGCTGAACATCCACTAGTAAGAGTGGGGTGACACTGAGACATGAGTCTGCAAGGTTAACTGAAGTGAAGGAAAGGGCAGAGAAATAGGAGAAGCTAAGACTGGAGAGAAGAACTTAGAACTAAGGAGATATTCTATTATGTGGATTGCCTGGTATTTTTAGCAGATTAAAAAATTTTTTATAGTTGATTAACAATATTGTATTAGTTTCAGGTATACAGAAAAGTGATTCAGTTTATATATATGTGTATGTATACACACACAGGAGAAGGCAATGGCACCCCACTCCAGTACTCTTGCCTGGAAAATCCTCTGGACGGAGGAGCCTGGTAGGCTGCAGTCCATGGGGTCGCTAAGAGTCGGACACAACTGAGCGACTTCACTTTCACCTTTCACTTTCATGCATTAGAGAAGGAAATGGCAACCCACTCTAGTGTTCTTGCCTGGAGAATCCCAGGGACGGGGGATCCTGGTGAGCTGCCATCTATGGGGTCACACAGAGTCAGACATGACTGAAGCGACTTAGCAGCAGCAGTATAAACACACACACATGCATATACATGTATCTATTCTTTTTCAAATCCTTTTCCCATTTAGATTGTTACAAAATTTTGATCAAGATTTCTCTGTGCTCTAGTAGTCCTTGTTTGTTTTTATTTTCTTTTTAATTGAAAGATAATTGCTTTACAGTGTTGTGTGGGTTTCTGCCATATATCAACATGAATCAGCCATAGGCATACATATGTCCCCTCCCTCTTGCACCTCCCTCCCACCCCACCCCACCCCACCCCTCTTGGTTGTCACAGAGCCCCAGTTTAAATGTAGTTTTGTGTATTTGTCAATCCCAAACTCTCAATTTATCCTTCCTCCCAACTCTTCCCCTTTGGTAACCATAAGTAAGTCTGTTTTGTTTCGTGAATATGTTTAAGTTTGTATCTTTATTTGGTTTCTGCATGTAAGCAGTATCATATGATATTTGTCTTTCTTTCTGACTTATTTCACTTTGTATGATTTTCTCCAGGTCTATCCAGATTGGTGCAAATGGCATTATTTTATTTTTTAATGACTGAGTAATAGTTCATTGTATGCCTGCACCACATCTCCTTTATCCACTCATTTACTGATGGACATTTGGGTGCTTCCACGTGTTGGCTTGGTGAATAGCGGTGCTGTGAACATCGGGTGCATGTATCGAACCATGGCTTTCTCCAGGTATAGGCCCAGGAGTGGGGCTGCTGGATGATATGACAGCTCTGTTTTTAAAAGGCTCTTTTAGGAAAATGAATGTGAGGTTGGTAAAATGGATGATTGAAGGTCAGAAAGAGGCAGACGGAAGAGTAGCTGTGAATCTACTTCAGGGGCAAACATCTGAAATACAAAGGTAGAGGTGGAAAGTTCAGGATTAGTAAAAGGGTACTGGTCCAAGTTATGAAATTATTGTGAAGCTCAGTGAAAAAATAAAAGAGCTTTAAAAAAATAATGCCTCAATGATCTAAATAAGAATAAAAATACAAAACTATTGAACTTAGCCATTAACCACCCTTGAGGCATAATTTCAAATACAGTTTTAAAAAATAGATCACAAATAGCAGGAGCTGCAGCTGCACACAGACCACTCATTCTTCCTAGTTGTTTGTTAGTGGAAGTTGGCAACAGAGGTGTGACCAGCACTAAATACCCGAGGTTACTGGAAACTCCATAGCAACTCTCTTTCTCCATCTAGACATGATTACGTTTTCCAGTGTGAGCTAAGAGGAGCTCCATGCTATTGTTCTCATGGGCCTAGGAAAGGAAGTTATTCTTTTGAGATTTTTTTCCGTTTGGTAGTTTCTCTGATGTTATTGATCTAGCTTTCCTTCTGTTTTAACTTGTAACTGTCTTTAAAAACAACACTATAAAGGCATTGGAATATTTAACAGATAATGGAAAACCCAAGGGTCATAAGTGGAACTCAATATAGCTTTTTCGTTCCCACATGGGAAATTTTAAGGCTAAAAAAAGTATTTTAAGCCTAGAGTTGCATCTCTTCTAGAACTTTATTTCAGTTAGATTATTGTAGGGCACATCCTATAGGCAAGTCATATAGGGACACTTATTTTCCAGGTAATGAGATTGCTCAGAAAGTGTTCATTGTGATGAGACACTTAAGCGGTATGCATCAGGTCAGTACCAAGTTGGTGACTTCAGGAGCTCTCAATCCATTTATAATAATGCCTTATTTATCTCAAGGTAATTTATTTGGGAATCTCAGCCATCCTAGAACACATTAAGAACGAGGAATGAAACTTAAAATTCTCTTAGGTCCTAAAACAGATGCAGCATTGTCTGTTGCCCAAGTGCTTGCCATGGGTAAAGCCCTCAGGCAAATATTATTTTTATTATAGATTTAATTCTAGGAAGTTTAGATTATGGCTTCCCAGACCATAACAAATTAGAAACAACAAATTGCAAGGGAGAGGAAGAGATAATAGAGGCATATCCAGTGAATCCTTCAAGAAGTAACAACTAGGAGTTTCATTTTATGAGGGGTTGAAGATAAATATCATCCTGATTTCCCCCTTCTCAGGAAAAGCTACTCAAAGGCCCAGATATAAATAAAACATGCAGCTAACCCTGAGCAAGTGGTGGAGTAATGATGTCCCCATCTCAAGCCTGTGTCATTGGATCAGTCCTTAAAAACATGCAGTCCTTGCTCTTGGCCTAATACTGCCATTATGCCATCTATTCCCATAAATGTTTAAACTCTCTTAAGTTGAACATAAAAGGAACACAGCATCTAAGAAAGTCTACCATTTTACTCGTCTGCACCTTAAGGTTCATCAGTGTCTATTGTTAGAAGGTAAACTGAGGCACATTTAACTTTTTTTCAAGAGTTTGCGCATACAGTGCATCACAATGGCACCGTGCCATGCAGAAAAGTGGTGAGGGGCATTCCACCGACAGGAGCTACAGGCAAGGATTTTAGAGAAGATGCAAAAGCAAGGCAGTGATTGGCTGTAGCTGTTTAAACACCTGCCTGACCAGGGGAAGGGCTTCGCTGATAGCTTAGTTGGGAAAGGATCCACCTGCAATACAGGAGACCCCAGTTCAATTCCTGTTTGGGAAGATCTGCTAGAGAAGGGATAGGCTGCCCACTCCAGTATTCTTGGGCTTCCCTGATGGCTCAGCTGGTAAAGAATCCGCCTGCAATGCGGGAGACCTAAATTCGATCCCTGGGTCGGGATGATCCCCTGGAGAAGGCAGAGGCTACCCACTCCAGTATTCTGGCCTGGAGAATTCCATGGTCAGAGGAGCCTGGCCCTTCCAGTCTCACGCCCTCCTCGTTTAATTCCATGAACTGTATAGTCCGTGGGGTTGCAAAGAGTCGTACGTGACCGAGCGACTTTCCCTTGCACTGGAGAAAGCCGAGTTGGCTGTTGGAGATGGTTAACAGTTGTTTTTAAGTTGCACTTTCTTGAATTCTAGTACATTAACTTTGGCTTAGGGCTTCCCTGGTGGCTCAGTGGTAAAGAATCTGCCTTTCCAATGTAGGAGACTCAGGTTTGGTCCCTGGGTTGGGAAGATCCCCTGGAGAAGGAATCCACCTGCAATGCAGCAGACATGGTTCGATCCCTTGATGGGAAAAATCCCTTGGAGAAGGAAACGGCAACGTACACCAGTATTCTTGCCTGGGAAATTCCATGGACAGAGGAGCCTTGTGGGCTACAGTCCACAGGGTCACAAAAGAGTTGGTCATGACTTAGTGACTGAAGAACAACAATGAGCAAAAGGTTTTGGTTTACTTACATAGGCTACCAAGGCATTAGAACCCCCTCAGTCTCATGCCCTCCTTGTTTAATTCCTTTAACAGTAATTTGGTAGCTTAGAGCAGTGAACTAAGCTGGAAAATAGTGTAAAATTTCTTAGGATGCAGTAGAAGTTATTTTGCCCAGCAAAACCCTTCTGTTCTCTCTCACTTCAGAATTTCTTCCTGGGGTCCCCTTGAAGCTCCTGAGGGATGACAGTGATTATTTAATGGCCTTGATCAAAAGTCAGAACTCAGTGGCAAAGTGAATGTTCACTGTAGACCTCTGTCTTTACTCTCACCCTTTTAATAAGAAATGAAGAATCGTAGCAATCCAGAGCCTTTCACAGGACAAACAGCTTTCCAAACCTCAAAAACTCTATGTACAACACACAGCAATAATTAATTTTGGTAATGATAACCCTAAGTCATTACAAAAATGTTAAATTATCCATCATAAAAACTAATCAAACAATGCCTATTCTGGGCAAAAAAAGCGAGAAAGAATTAGAATCATTTTGGGGAAATGCTCATAAAACTATTTGAACACTATATTAGAGGGGTTGTTGTTGTTTAGTCATTAAGTAGTGTCTGGCTGTTTTGCAACACCGTCGACTGTAGCCGAACAGCCTCCTCTGTCCATGGGTTTCCCAGGCAAGAATACTGGAGTGCGTTGCCATTTCCTTCTCCAAGGGATCTTCCCCACCAAGGGATCGAACCATGGCTGTGGCATTGCAGGTGGATTCTTTACCCCAGGGAAACCCCTGTTTAAGAGCGGTAAGTTTAGATTTTTGAAAAGTTCAATTCTGTGAAGCATTCCATATAATACCAGTGTAAAGCATCTCCATATTTGGCTGGATTTTCTCATAATACAGCAAATCAGCTAACTAAATATTATCTCCTTAACAGTTCTGGGATGCCGATGTCTATGCCTATGTATAGATACATTTTTAATTGATACTTTTAATCATTGTTGAGTAATTCATTGAATGATCCATATGCTTATTAGTAAGCTTGTGAGAGGCTAGTTAATTCCCATTTCCCAGTTATCTTTCTAATGTAGACCAGATATCAAGATTGATTGTATCTCGTAAAAAGAAATAAAATTTCAGCCTCAATAAGACTAATACTATTGGTGACATATGCCTTCAGATATATTAAGTAGAAAAACAAATCTCTGAGACATCACTGCCTTTTGGATATGGATTAGCTTCATTTGCTCTTGGTGTTCAAATTTATCCACCATGAATATTAGTAGTCACAGAATTTATGATTTTTTTCTTCATGATTATTAGTTAATTAGAATTTTTACTTTAGTAGGATTGTTTATTCTCTAATGTCATAGTACGTAATATACATTCATGTTTAAAATTTCCCCTATAATAAGATAACTAAAGTTTTATGTACTTACATATTCAACAAATGTTAATTAGTGCCTGTTTTGTGTTAGTACTAGGCACTATGGATACACTGATGAACAAAAAATACTAGCCTTCCTGGAAATTACATCCTAGGGGTGGGAGTGGGGTGGGGAGCAGTCACACTTACATGGTGTTTACTGGGTGCCCTGGTGGCTCAGATGGTAAAGAATCTGCCTGCAGTGCTGGAGACCTGGGTTCAATCCCTGGGTCAGGAAGATACCCTGGAGAAGGGGAACAGCCACCAACTCCAGTATTCTTGCCTGGAGAATTCCATGGACAGAAGAGCCTGGTGGGTGACAGTCCATGGGGTTGCAAAGAGTTGGACACAACTGAGCGACTTTCACTTAAGCACTATTATAACATTTTCCATATATTAATTCAGTTAATCCCTCGTAACAGCCCCAAGAGGTAAGAACTGTTATTATTCCCTTTCTTATACATGAAGGTACTGAGATATAGAAAAGTTAAGCAGCTTTTCCAAGGTCACACTGCAAGTTAGTGTCAGGGCAGGTCTTTATACCCAGGCAGTTTGGACTGATGCTGAATCTGAAGCTCAAATATTTTGGCCACCGGATATGAAGAGCTGATACATTGGGAAAGACCCTGATGCTGGGAAAGATTGAAGGCAAGAGGAGAAGGGGGTGACAGGGAATGAGATGCTTGGATGGCATCATGTACTCAATGGACATGAGTTTGAGAAAACTCTGGGAGATGGTGAAGGACAGGGAAGCCTGGCGTGCTGCAGTCCCTGGAGTCACAAACAGTTGGACACAACTGAGCGAATGAGCAAGTCTGGCTCCAGTCGTGTAGCTCATAATCATTGCGTATGCTGTATATTGATGTTTCTCTTCTACAGAATTTTTGTATCATTAGAATTATATGCAGAATAAATAATTCAGCAGAAGAGTTTACCTTTGAAAAACAAATGGTTAATTTGCTACTGATAATAGGAATAAAATTGCTTTTACTTTCTTTTGCAGAATTCCCAAATCTTCTGTAAATCAGTTGATTGTCCCAGTAGAATCATACATTAAACTCTCCAATACAGTTTGGTCTTAAGTGAATCATTCAAGAAATTTCTATGACTATCCTTTTCAAAGTCCAGATTTAGTAGCTCCACCTAAGAGTGATTCTTCATGATTGTTCTCGTCCTCGTTGACTGAAAATCAAGAGGAATGTAGAAAAAATTGCAAAGCCGGCAAAAGTGGTTTTTGATATATTTGACTTTCCTATTGGTACCCTCTGCCTCTTTTGTTTCCTCCTTCTTAGAGAACCTACAGTTATCTTTTATCTTTGTCTCATGATGGTTATTTCCCATTTTTGCTTTATCTCATTGAGGGTACTTATCATCTGTCTAGGTCAAAAACTGATTGGTTAATGGACTGCCTCATATACTTCCCCTTCAGGGCAACTGATGTGTATTTTTGTCAAGAGCTAGAGAGAATGTGTTAATGCTAGGGGATGCCTCTAAGTCACTACCAAGCAGTAGGTAGGCCTAAATGATCAATTTCATAGTCATTTGACCTCTTGGAGCTCCTAAAAGTATGCTTTGTAGGAGACTGCCAAGTTTGTACCTATGATTTTTTTTTAATAAGTGTCATTAAACTGAAGGAAACATTTTGCTTATGTTTGCCATTAATTTATTGGGTTTGCCTGTGAAAACAATGTAGAAATTTAAATGTTATAAACTCTGAGATTTGTTTCAAAATAATTGGAGTTGAGGAAAATGAATGGAGGTATAGAAAAAGGAAGATTGGCATGAGTTGATAACTAGAAGATATGTAAGGAGCTGAAAATTGTTGAATTGTAAGTTACATTATATCCTTCTCTTGTATATATTTGAAATTTCCCTAAGAAAAGTTTTTAAAGATACAAATATTATATTTGATGAAAAATGTCATAACAGTTTACTCTTTATCTTATTTTGCTGAGGTTAATATCCAAACTGAAATTTAGAGTATGTATTAGCGAGAGTTTACATAGATGGTGCTATGCATATGGTAGTACAAATAAATAATAAACTATTTTCACTAAAATGATGCCAGTGTTCCATGACCAAGACTTGAGTCATAAGGGAAAATGTGTTCCTTCTTTAAAATTTTTTTTGAGTAATGAATACTGAGATGTACCAAATAAAAACATGTGCTCTATTTGAAATGAAATTTCAAGTCTCTATCACTTGAGATTTTCATATATCACAACAAATATTCTTTACCATAGTCTAATTTCTTATGAAGCAGAAATGTATTTGTGTATTCTTTTGAGATCTACAAAGTCAAAATTTTTAAATCCCTGGTTATTTTGTATCTTTTTTAGTGTTCTTCCAAACGCTGATTTATTTCTGATGGCTGAATCAACACATTTACAAAAGAGAAAAATTTTAAAGATAGAAAATGTTAGAGAAGGAAAATATCACCTGAAAATCTATAATCCAGAAACAGTGCTCAAAGATTGAGAGTAAGGGCCCCTTTATCCCATCCCGCCTTAGCACCTCCCCAGAGGTAGTGTGGCATCAGCAGGAATGGCTGCATGTTGCCAGCCTCACCACGGATTTCCTTACCCAAGCATGACAGACTAGCAGCAGAACTGAAGGACCTTGAAGCAACAAAGGGCAATGGCTGCTCGCCTGTCTGCATCGCTCATCGATGGCAGTGGGCCCTCCTTGTGCTCTTTACCAAGTGAGATCTCAGGAATAGCAGTAGAGGCCCAGGCCCAGTCATGAGTGAGAGTGAATTTTTAATGGAATCTCTATCTAAAAAAGCAGACTGTATTATTCTAAAGATTTACAATCCATTAGATGATTAAATAACCACTGACTGGGCATTTGAGACACAATATTTTATTCTGAGAGTTGAGAGTGAAAGAGACGTATTTCTAAGCAATTGACATACAGCCACCCATTTATCATGACATGTTGCTCACTTTGAAAATGAAATGTTTAAAATTAGAGGACATTATTAAGGAATATGTTTACTGCTACATACTTTCTGGAATGTAAAAAATAAGATACAAAATAAAGCAGTTTCTTATAGAAATCAATTATATACTTGATATATGACCCAACAACCCCACTCCTAGATAATTACTCAAATGTAATTAAAACTAATATTCACAGAGACACCTGTATGAAGATTTTTATAACTTGATTCATAATCACCTAAAATTGGAAACAACTCGAGTATGTATCACAGATAAGCCAATGTCGTCTAGTCATACAATGGAATACTACTATTCAGCAGTAAAAAGGAAGTAACTGTTGATATTAGCAACACCATGGATACATTGTAATTATAGTTTGTTAAGTTAAAGAAGCTTAGACTGAAGAAGCTACATGTAGGGTGATTCCATTTGTTTGGGATTATAGGAAAGGTATAGTTGGAGAACAGATGAGGGGTTGTCAGGGTTTTGAGGAAGGGACAGTGGTTGAATAAAAGAGGGTACACAAGGAAATTCTGATGAAACTGTTCTGTGTACCAGTCCAGTGATAGATGTAGGACACTCTGCATTAATCATAATCCATAGAAATGTATCACAAATGTGAAATTCAGGGTATGTAAATACATTTTTAAAAAGATCAACTATGATGGTGGGTGATTCTAGGGCATAGAATGTAGACCAGAAAAACAAATCTAACTTACAAATGTTGCAGATGTATGACATAACCTTAATTAGTCATCATAGTGGGGAAAAAGTAGTTTATCTAAAATAATTAGAAAATATATTTTGACTGGAAACTATAAAGCTGAAGACAAAAAAAGAACTGTGCATGAACATTATATTCTAATTGGCAAGTTTGTTTCTCTCAGGAGTACTCAGTAGCAATGCTGAAATTACTTTATATGTGCACATATATATGTAAATTGCAGATAACTAGAGTCAGCTTTATCACTATCAGAAAAATAAATTATAAATAAGCAAGAGGGTGCATATGTCTCCTTAGAAACCTGTTTTCACTTCCTTTGGATAATGGATTGCTGGATTATAAGGTAATTCTGTTTTTAATTTTTTGAGGAACCATCCTACTGTTTGTTCCCCATAGTGGCTGAACCAGTTTACAGTACCATCAGCTGGTCAGACGTGTTCCCTTTTCTCCACATCCTTGCCAGCACTTCCTTATCTCTTGTCTTCTTGATGATTACCATTCTCACAGGTCTGAAATGATATCTCAGTTTGGTTTTGATCTGCATTTCCCTGATAATTAGTGATGCCGAGTACCTTTTCATGTACCTGTTGGCTGTTTGGATGTCCTTTTTGGGGGTGGTGGTGTTTATTTCATTCCTCTGCCTATTTTTAAATAAATTTTTGTTGTTATTGAGTTGTGATATAGATATGAGTGTGAGCGTAGCTTCATGTCTTTGCTGATACATCCCTACCTTACTTGTGTTTATTGTTCTCTAAAAATATTCCTCGTACATGCACATCCAGAGTTTTCTCATTTTCTCTAAAATTTCAATTTAACCTTCCCCTACCACCGTTAACTAGTCTCATCCAAATTGGAATACTGAATATTTAACTTCTGCCTCTGTTGTCATTGTTTATTTTCACCTGCCATAATGATTTTGATGCCCCCCAAAACCACTTGAAAGTACTAAAATGTTTTGAAATGTAAGTAGAAGTTACTGCCAATTAGATTTTAAGCCTCCTAAATAATTCTGAGTCAGTTTCCCCATTTCTGACATGGATAAGCTAATTTCATAATTATGTAAGTGCATCATTCTGTTTTTATGTAAATTAAATGAATAAAGATAATAAAAAAGACTTGGCATATAAAATACCCTTGCTCTATAGTTTTATTGTATTCAGGGACACAGATGCAAAAATAGAAATTATAGCATTTTATCATCATTATTTCATCTAAGCTCTCAGCTGTTTACCTTCTGGGAAGAATTGTAATGAAAATGAGCTGTTATAACCCTTCTTGGGCTTTATAATCTGACGCTATCTACCCTATCCAGTATATTATTCTTTAAACTCATAATTCAAAACAGAGTGCTATAGCCATAGCTGTGATTAATTAAAAAGCATTATTTAAATTAACATTTCAATGTCCCAGAAGAAGCCTTTCTGAGGGCTTATACTCAGACACTCAGATTAGAAGCCCTATTTTTCTTCTCATGCTAGTATTTCACTGGATTCAGGAAGAAGGAAAATAACCCAATCAAAATGGAATAAAAGTGAAATAATACAATTTCTTCTTAGGAGTAAAAATATATACAGTGTTTTACATAATTTAGGTATGAAACACTAAATAGTGAAACTGTGTATATAGTGATACGAGTGGGTAATTGCCAGTTCAGCTCAGTTCAGTCGCTTAATCGTGTCTGACTCTTTGCGACCCCATGGACTGCAGCATGACAGGCTTCCCTGTCCATCACCTACTCCTGGAGCTTACTCAAACTCATGTCCGTTGAGTCGGTGATGCCATCCAACCATCTCATCCTCTGTCATCCCCTTCTCCTCCTGCTTTCAGTCATTCCCAGCATCAGTTCAGTTCAGTTCAGTCACTCAGTTGTGTCTGACTCTTTGTGACCCCATGAACCACAGCAAGCTAGGCCTCCCTGTCCATCACCAACACCTGGAGTCCACCCAAACCCATGTCCATTGAGTCGGTGATGCCATCCAACCATCTCATGCTCTGTTGTCCCCTTCTCCTCCTGCCCTCAATCTTTCCCACCATCAGGGTCTTTTCAAATGAGTCAGCTCTTTGCATCAGGTGGCCAAAGTATTGGAGTTTCAGCTTCAACATCAGTCCTTCCCAGATGGTCGACACAGAAATCAGATTTATTATATTCTTTGCAGCCAAAGATGGAGAAGTTCTATACAGTCAGCAAAAACAAGACAGGGAGCTGACTGTGGCTCAAATCATGAACCCCTTTATTGCCAAATTCAGACTGAAATTGAAGAAAGTGGAGAAAACGACTAGACCATTCAGGTATGACCTAAATCAAATCCCTATGACTATACAGTGGAAATGAGAAATAGATTCAAGGGACTAGATCTGATAGACAGAATGGCTAATGAACTATGGATGGAGGTTCCCAGTGTCAAGGTCTTTTCAAATGAGACAGTTCTTCACATCAAGTGGCCAAAGTATTGGAGTTTTAGCTTCTGCATCAGTCCTTCCAATGAATATTTAGGATTGATTTCCTTTAGGATGGACTGGTTGGATCTCCTTGCTGTCCAAGGGACTGTCAAGAGTCTTCTCCAATACCACAGTTCAAAAGCATCAATTCTTTGGTGCTCAGCTTTCTTTATAGTCCAACTCTTATATCCATACCTGACTACTGGAAAAACCATAGCTTTGACTGGATGGACCCTTGTTGGCAAAATAGTGTGTCTGCTTTTTAATATGCTGTCTAGGTTGGTCATAACTTTTCTTCCAAGGAGCAAGTGTCTTCATTTCATGGCTGCAATCACCATCTTCAGTGATTTTGGAGCCCCCAAAAATAAAGTCTCTCACTGTTTCCATTGTTTCCCCATCTGTTTGCTATGAAGTGATGGTACCAGATGCCATGATCTTAGTTTTCTGAATGTTGATCTTTAAGCCAACTTTTTCACTCTCCTATTTCACTTTCATCAAGAAGCTCTTTAGTTCTTCACTTTCTGCAATGAGGGTGGTGTCATCTGCATTTCTAAGGTTATTGATTTTTCTCCCGGCAGTCTTGATTCCACCTTGTCCTTCATCCAGTCCAGCGTTTCTCATAATCTTCTCTGCATATAAGTTAAATAAGCAGAGTGACAAAATACAGCCTTGACATACTCCTTTCCCAATTTGGAACCAGTCTGTTGTTCCATGTCCAGTTCTAACTGTTGCTTCCTGACCTGCATATAGGTTTCTGAAGAGGCAGGTCAGGTGGTCTGGTATTCCCATCTCTTTCAGAATTTTCCACAGTGTATTGTGATCCACACAGTCAAAGGCTTTGGTATAGTCAATAAATCAGGACTAGATGTTTTTCTGGAACTCTCTTGCTTTTTTGATGATCCAATGGATAATGGCAATTTGATCTCTGGTTCCTCTGCCTTTTCTAAATCCAGTTTGAACATCTGGAAGTTCACGGTTCACGTACTGTTGAAGCCTGGCTTGGAGAATTTTGAGCATTACTTTGCTAGTGTGTTGGGTGATTGCCAACCCCCTGTGTAATATAGCAGAGAGGAATAATAAAATTAATGAATCATGATCCTCTTTGTAATTCTTGAAGTTACTTATAATTTTCTCTATCCAAGGTAGGTCATGCCTGTTTTGATTTTATGTTAGTTCAGGAAAGGTTGAGTGTTACCCTGCTGTGAAATAAGAGATAGATTCTAACATATTTATATTATATGTACCCAGAGGGCGCTAGTAGTAAAGAATCCACCTGCCAATGCAGGATAGATCTTGGGGTCAGGAAGATCCCCTGCAGGAGGAAATGGTAACCTGCTCTGGTATTCTTGCCTGGAAAATTCCATGGACAGAGAAGCTTAGTGAGCTACAGTCCATGGGCTCACAAAGAGTTGGACATGAATGAGCGCCTAACACTTTCACTTTCCTAGGCATTCATGACTAAAAGAGTCAGAGTAGTTTTTTATATTAAGTGTATAAAGTCGGATACGACTGAAGCGACTTAGCAGCATACCTAACTTTGAAGTGGAAATACAACCAGAACCTTCATTACTTAACTTTCTGTTCTTTTTTTCTAATATATTCATTGTCAGAATTTTCAGATATGCTAAAATTTCTCTGGTCAAACATGTCTGCTAGTTTAATTACCTGGCATGCCATCTGTGTGTTTTCTCTCAACATGCTGAGAAATGTACAATATCCCTAAGTTTCAAAATAATATGAAAAATAGGCACTTCACTTCAAATAAGATATTTACCAACTTTACAATACATTAACTTATTTCATAGGTGATTAGGAAATCAACAAGTTTTATGTATGGGAATCATAGAACACTGGTATTATTTTTCACAAGGACAAATCCAGAGAGCTTAAAATTTTCTTTTTGTGTATTTTTTATTTAGTAGGCCTTGAGATATAGAAAATAAATAATAATATTGGTCAAACATATACTAAGTATTTAATAATATGCCAGCCATTGTCCAAATATTATTGTGTTATTTCATAAGCCTCTATGAAAGTTCTTTGAGGGTGGTATTATTTCCATTTTATTTTTGAGGCAAATTAGGATCAGGCATGTTAAGACCTTTGCTCAAAGTCACACAGGAGGGCAGAAAGTCAGGGGTCACATACAGATTTTTCTAGTTACCAAAACCCCAGAATTTTCCCACTGTGTCAAAATGTTACTTTTTTCATGTCACTTGTACCTTCTATTGCCCATGAAATCTGAACAACGAGCAGTAACAATGGTGTTCTGCAGAGTTGAACCTCTCAGAATCTCTAGTAAGATGAGATCGTCAGGCCACAGTATAATTTGTAATAGAATTTATTAAGACAGAAACTAGTGGGGAGAGAACGAATTAGACCCACTTTCCAACTATGACAATTGTAAGCATGGGAGTTAATTTCCTTTACACATGGTTTACTAATTGCATGCCGATCAATCTGAGAATCCAGATATGTCCAGGCACTGAAATGACAACATGAAGGGGAGCTCAGAGAGAGAAGCTTGGTGTTTTTGCTAACTTCTGTTTCTGTGGGTCCTCAGTCAAGTGTCTGCTGGCAGCCCTGTTCTTGGTCAGCAGCGTGACAAGTAAGGCAGAACTGCCAATGGGGCAGTGGGAGAAAGAGGACAGGCTGAAAACCATCTGGTATCTCTGCATCTGTCCATCATCGCAGCTGACCACAAGCCATTCAGAGATTAAATGATGACTACTTCACTTCCACTCTACATATCTCCTGCAAGTTTTCTTTTGATAAGAATAACCCAGAAACGTACAAAGGGAGGGGTTCTGGGAAATGTAATTCCTACCCTAACCTAGTGGCTGTGGTACAATCCAACATACAAGCAGGAGCTGTTTTTTTCCTTGTTTTACAAATGAGGAGACTGGAACACATAGCCAAGGAACTTGCCCAAGGCCACCTGGCCCATGAGTGACAGAATCAGGTTTGGATCCAGACAGTCTGATTCTAGATCGCAAGCTCTTAATTCCTGTGCTTTGCTACCTCAGCAATAAAATAGGGTTCCATAGGGTTCTTAGTGTATTTTTCCTTATTTCAAGTCTCCTTGTGTCTGGTAAGAAAATTCATCACCAGACAGCTATATAAAGCAATGATAGGAGTTGTCTTCATTCAGTTCTAGTTTTGTCAACTTCCCTAACTTACTTTGTTTTTCTCCTATTCTATGTTTTGCCCTTTTAAGACCCACTATTTTTTCCAAAATAAATTCTTGATTACTAGCTTTCTGACTACTTTGATTTAAAAAACTGTATTTTAGCAGTTTCATATCTTTCGCTATTTTAATGATCATTCAAATGTGTGTATATTCTTACATCATTAATATCCATATGCCTTATATTCTCAAGCATATTCCAACATTCTTAAGTCAGGAATATTACCTACTTTTCCTTTGTATCATCACCAAAGTGTGCCTGCTGCTGCTGCTGCTGCTGCTAAGTCACTTAAGTCGTGTCCGACTCGGTGTGACCCCATAGATGGCAGCCCACCAGGCTCCTCCGTCCCTGAGATTCTCCAGGCAAGAACACTGGAGTGAGTTGCCATTTCCTTCTCCAATTCATGAAAGTGAAAAGTGAAAGTGAAGTCGCTCAGTCGCGTCCAGCCCTTAGTGACCCCATGGACTGCAGCCTTCCAGTTTCCTCCATCCATGGGAATTTCCAGGCAAGAGTACTGGAGTGGGGTGCCTAGATATTAGTTAAGATGCTCTTAACTCCTTAAATGCCAAATCTTCTTGTTGTAAAGGAAGTTTCATTTGAATAACTGGAAATCATATTCCTATTGAATAGCAATGCTTTCTGTATATGTATACCAGAGCTATCTGTTTCAATTCTGGGTTTTATTCTTGTGGTTTTATGGCTGCCTTCTTAAAGATACCCTCAGGAGAGGGTATGCTTCAGTTTTCCTTAGTCTTGAATTGTTGATTATAATATATTCTAACAGCATCATTTTGATATTCTGTATACTGTTATATTTTAAAAACACTTGTATAGATAAGTTATACTTTGAATAACACCATAAATTTTTAAACAAAAGAAAAAATGACATAGCTTGAACATTTTGGGCTGAAAGAATCCCAGCATTTCTTCAACATTAACCAAAATATTCCTTTCAAATCAGTTTCCTCTTTTTCTAAGAATAGTAAAATATTAAACAGGGTTTTTAAAACCTTTTAAAAATTAACATAGAATTCAGCTGTGAAGCCGTCTGGACCTGGGCTTTTGTTTGCTGGAAGATTTCTGATTACAGTTTCAATTTCCGTGCTTGTGATGGGTCTGTTAAGATTGTCTATTTCTTCCTGGTTCAGTTTTGGAAAACTGTACTTTTCTAAGAATTTGTCCATTTCTTCCATGTTGTCCATTTTATTGGCATATAATTGCTGATAGTAGTCTCTTATGATCCTTTGTATTTCTGTGTTGTCTGTTGTGATCTCTCCATTTTCATTTCTAATTTTATTGATTTGATTTTTCTCTCTTTGCTTCTTGATGAGTCTGGCTAATGGTCTGTCAATTTTATTTATCCTTTCAAAGAACCAGCTTTTGGCTTTGTTGATTTTTGTTATGGTCTCTTTTGTTTCTTTTGCATTTATTTCTGCCCTAATTTTTAAGATTTCTTTCCTTCTGCTAACTCTGGGGTTCTCCAATTCTTCCTTTTCTAGTTGCTTTAGGTGTAGAGTTAGGTTATTTATTTGACTTTTTTCTTGTTTCTTGAGGTATGCCTGTATTGCTATGAACTTTCCTCTTAGCACTGCTTTTATAGTGTCCCACAGGTTTTGGGTTGTTGTGTTTTCATTTTCATTAGTTTCTATGCATATTTTGATTTCTTTTTTTATTTCTTCTGTGATTTGTTGGTTATTCAGAAGCGTGTTGTTCAGCCTCCATATGTAGGAATTTTTAATAGTTTTCCTCCTGTAATTGAGATCTAATCTTAATGCATTATTGTCAGAAAAGATGCTTGGAATGATTTCGATTTTTTTGAATTTATCAAGGTTATATTTATGGCCCAGGATGTGATCTATCCTGGAGAAGGTTCCATGAGCACTTGAGAAAAAGGTGAAATTCATTGTTTTGGGGTGAAATGTCCTATAGATATCAATTAGGTCTAACTGGTCTAATGTATCATTTAAAGTTTGCGTTTCTTTGTTAATTTTCTGTTTAGTTGATCTGTCCATAGGTGTGAGTGGGGTATTAAAGTCTCCCACTATTATTGTGTTGTTGTTAATTTCCCCTTTCATACTTGTTAGCATTTGTCCTACATATTGTGGTGCTCCTATATTGGGTGCATATATATTTATAATTGTTATATCTTCTTGGATTGATCCTTTCATTATGTAGTGGCCTTCTTTGTCTCTTTTCACTGCCTTTGTTTTAAAGTCTATTTTATCGGATATGAGTATTGCCACTCCTGCTTTCTTTTGGTCTCTATTTGCATGGAATATCTTTTTCCAACCCTTCACTTTCAGTCTGTATGTGTCCCTTGTTTTGAGGTGGGTCTCTTGTAAGCAGCATATAGAGGGTTCTTGTTTTTGTATCCATTCGGCTAGTCTTTGCCTTTTGGTTGGGGCATTCAATCCATTTACGTTTAAGGTAATTATTGATAAGTATGATCCCGTTGCCATTTACTTTATTATTTTGGGTTCGGGTTTATACTCCCTTTTTGTGTTTCCTGTCTAGAGAATATCCTTTAGAATTTGTTAGAGAGCTGGTTTGTTGGTGCTGAATTCTCTCAGCTTTTGCTTGTCTGTAAAGCTTTTGATTTCTCCTTCGTATTTGAATGAGATCCTTGCTGGGTATAGTAATCTGGGCTGTAGGTTATTTTCTTTCATCACTTTAAGTATGTCTTGCCATTCCCTCCTGGCCTGAAGAGTTTCTATTGAGAGATCAGCTGTTATCCTTATGGGAATCCCCTTGTGTGTTATTTGTTGTTTTTCCCTTGCTGCTTTTAATAGTTGTTCCTTGTGTTTGATCTTTGTTAATTTGATTAATATGTGTCTTGGGGTGTTTTGCCTTGGGTTTATCCTATTTGGAACTCTCTGGGTTTCTTGGACTTGGGTGATTATTTCCTTCCCCATTTTAGGGAAGTTTTCAACTATTATCTCCTCAAGGATTTTCTCATGGTCTTTCTTTTTGTCTATACAATGGAGTAAAGACAATCTCTTTAACAAGTGGTGCTGGGAAAACTGGTCAACCACCTGTAAAAGAATGAAACTAGATCACTTTCTAACACCGCACACAAAGATAAACTCAAAATGGATTAAAGATCTAAATGTAAGAGCAGAAACTATAACACTCCTAGAGGAGAACATAGGCAAAACACTCTCCGACATAAATCACAGCAGGATCCTCTATGATCCACCTCCCAGAATTCTGGAAATAAAAGCAAAAATAAACAAATGGGACCTAATTAAAATTAAAAGCTTCTGCACAACAAAGGAAAATATAAGCAAAGTGAAAAGACAGCCTTCCGAATGGAAGAAAATAATAGCAAATGAAGCAACTGACAAACAACTAATCTCAAAAATATACAAGCAACTCCTGCAGCTCAATTCCAGAAAAATAAACGACCCAATCAAAAAATGGGCCAAAGAACTAAATAGACATTTCTCCAAAGAAGACATACGGATGGCTAACAAACACATGAAAAGATGCTCAACATCACTCTTTATTAGAGAAATGCAAATCAAAACCACAATGAGGTACCACTTCACACCAGTCAGAATGTCTGCGATCCAAAAATCTGCAAGCAATAAATGCTGGAGAGGGTGTGGAGAGAAGGGAACCCTCCTACACTGTTGGTGGGAATGCAAACTAGTACAGCCACTATGGAGAACAGTGTGGAGATTCCTTAAAAAATTGCAAATAGAACTGCCTTATGACCCAGCAATCCCACTGCTGGGCATACACACGGAGGAAACCAGAATTGAAAGAGACACATGTACCCCAATGTTCATTGCAGCACTGTTTATAATAGCCAGGACATGGAAACAACCTAGATGTCCATCAGCAGATGAATGGATAAGAAAGCTGTGGTACATATACACAATGGAGTATTCCTCAGCCGTTAAAAAGAATACATTTGAATCAGTTCTGATGAGATGGATGAAACTGGAGCCGATTATACAGAGTGAAGTAAGCCAGAAAGAAAAACACCAATACAGTATACTAACACATATATATGGAATTTAGAAAGATGGCAATGATGACCCTGTATGTAGGACAGCAAAAAAGACACAGATGGGTATAGCGGACTTTTGGACTCAGTGGGAGAGGGAGAGGGTGAGATGATTTGGGAGAATGGCATTGAAACATGTATAATATCATGTAAGAATCGAATTGCCAGTCTATGTCCGATGCAGGATATGGCATGCTTGGGGCTGGTACGTGGGGATGACCCAGAGAGATGTTGTGGGGAGGAGGGGTGGGAGGGGGGTTCATGTTTGGGAACGCATGTACACCCGTGGTGGATTCATGTCAATGTATGGCAAAACCAATACAGAATTGTAAAGTAAAAAAAAATAAATTATATAAAAAATTAATTAATTAATTAATTTTTAAAAAATTAACATAAATTGATCTTACAATTTTATAGCCAGAGTTGGCAGATTACTTGAGTGACTGAGGTACTGAGTTATAACATTCAATTTGGATTAGGAAAATAAACAGGTTTTAAATTTGTTCATCACAAAATAGCAGACAGTTTTATATACCAAAAATAAAAAAAGAAGGTAATATATGAAAAAAAAAATTTGTTCATCACAAAAGCAAATGTCTGTAATGAAAATGTCTTCGTAACAAGGTTCTACTATGAAGCACACTTAGAGATAGAATATCTAATTTTGATATGTAAAAAAAACATGCTCAAAGGTATGATACTGCTGAATGGACAAATGACAGATATATACAAGTAGGTATGTATTGGGGGGGGATTAAATGATCCTTTTTACTTTATAATTCAATTTACATGGCTTAGTAGCTACTACTCGAAACTTTCAATGTGTTTCCATGTACTCAGGTGCATAGTACATTTAAGAAAATGAACAATTAAAGACAGATGGAAAGTTAAGTTTTAAAAGTTGTTTTAGTTGAAACTATCCAGCAAATGAAAATTTTGATGATTACTTCTGTTCTTGTTGAGAAAGACAGGAAAAAAGCCATTAATTAGCACAAAAGTAAAAACTAACCAAAAATAGCTCCATGATCTTTCTGTATCCTCAGAAACGTGATTTAAAGAAGTGACTTAACAGTGAATGATTTGAGGAAGAAGGGGAGTTTATCTCATTTTCTCAAATTAGTCTATATATATATATATATATATATATATATATATATATATATTTTAATAGTGAGGTAAAGTCAGAAGAAGGAAATGGTGACCCACTCCAATATTCTTGCCTGGAGAATCCCATGGACAGCAGAGTTGGCAGGAAACAGTCCATGGGGTCGCAAGGAGTGGGATGTGACTGAGCGACTGAACACCAGCACAAAGTCCCCTTAGTGATAGTAGAACAGTAGCAGTGGAAAGCCATCACGGAATGCTCTGTGTGTGCCAGGCTGTATACTTACACTCAATAACACTATAAGGTAGTTACCATTATTATCCCAATTTTACAAGTAAGATGATTTTAGGTTAAAGAGGTCATTACTGCTCAGTTAGTGAATGACAAAGACAGTTCTGAGTGTCAATGGCTGACTTCCAGAGTTCAGAATTTAAACCATGATGTTGTCCTGGTAGTCTAATAACCCAGATGTAGCAGATTGCAAAACAATGGCATAATTCTTCACATTTTCCTATATTCATGCCCTGTACAAAGTGACTTTTCAGCTTTTTCCATCAAGCACTGAGGTTCATTTCCCCTTCCCTTGAATCTGAGTAGGCCTTGTGACTTGCTTCAGACAACAGAATCCTGCAGAATCGACACTCTGCACATTCAGAGCCTAGCCTGCAAGAGCCCCTTTCATGCTTCCACTCTCTAGAAAGCCTACCCAGACATCATGTGTATAATTAGATGCTAACCTGCTGGCAGGTGAGAGAATGTAGTTTGGAGCTAAGTCAGCCCCCTTGACCCAGCCAAAATCACAGAGATGTGAGAGAGTACAAAACTGATCAGCAATGCCAAATTGGCCTGATGGCAGAAGTGAAGGAGGGCAGTTGAGAAAAAAGAACCAGCCAGATGAGTCCAGTCAAGATTGCTTATCCAGAGAATCATGAGTTAAATGGGTGGTTGTTTCTAGCTATTACCTCTCAAGGTGATTTGTTATGCAGTAGTATTAGTAGTAGTTTATGTATGTATTCACATACATAAATCCACATTTTAAAAATTGTTTGACTATGTTCATATGAAACCTGCACGTGGATGTCTGTAGCAGCTTTATTCATAATTGCCAAAGCTTGTCAAAGACGTAACTTGCCAAAATGTATTCAATAGGTGAACAGGTAAACAGGGATACATCTAGCCAGTGGAATATTATGCAGCACTGAAAGAAATAAGTTATCACAGAATATTATGCAGCACAAAAAAGAAACAAGTTATCACATCATGGAAAATCACTCAATGAAAGAAGGCAATCTGAATTGGCTACATTACTGTATGGTTCTAACTGTGACATCCTGGAGAAAGCAAAACTATTGGTGTCAACAAATAAATGTCAGTGGCTGGTAGGGGTTAGGGTGAAGGGAAGGATGAATATACAGAGCACATAGAATTTTTAGGACAAGCTATTTGGACTGCAAGGAGATCTGATCAGTCCATTCTGAAGGAGATCAGCCCTGGAATTTCTTTGGAAAGAACGATGCTAAAGCTGAAACACCGGTACTGTGGCCACCTCATGCGAAGAGTTGACTCATTGGAAAAGACTCTGATGCTGGGAGGGAATTGGGGGCAGGAGGAGAAGGGGACGACAGAGGATGAGATGGCTGGATGGCATCCCTGACTCGATGGACGTGAGTCTGAGTGAACTCCGGGAGTTGGTGATGGACAGGGAGGCCTGGCGTGCTGCGATTCATGGGGTCGCAAAGAGTCGGACACGACTGAGCAACTGAACTGAACTGAGCTGATGGACTTTGGATAATAAAGATTGTCATTGTAGGCTCATCAGCTGTAACCAGTATACCACTTTGGTGGGGCATGTTGATAGTGAAAGGGGCTGTGCATCTGTGGGGTCAAGGAGTGTATGGGAGTTCTCTGTATTTCCCAGTCAGTTTTGCTGTAAACCTGAAACTGCTCTAGAAAAAAAGTCTGTTTAAACAAAAGAATATGGTTTATGTGTTGTACTCAATTCTTCTTTCTCTCTCTTTGTGGAAACATTCAGTATTTTTGGGAAAAAAAGGGTGCGTACACATAAATAAGAATATGTGTACATCTGTGACATGACAAGATTATAACTCTTTGAAATTGATGCAGTCCCGAGCAGTTTAATTCACTGTCAGTGCAATAATGCTACTGTTTGTCTCCTTTGAATCTGAATATGTTCCCCAGAGGGGTGTGAAAAGTGGGGATATATTTCTAATCAGTTTTCAGTACCCAGCTCATTAGAACTGTTATTTGATTAGTGCCCACTGCAAATCAATATAACATGAAGGGTATCCATTTTAATGAGCAGAGAGACTTCTGTAAAAAAACAACAAATATTTATCAAAGAATTTAATTTGAAGAGGCTGCAGAGGTCAAACACTAATTGAACACCTTCACTTTATAAAACATGGGCACTGAAACTCCCAAAAGTTTAATGACTTCCTGAGATCACATAGCTAGTGATTGAACCTGTACCATAATTTAGTAAGTTATATGTCTTTCAGCAGTGTGTGTCCAAAGCATGCTATGGTAGAGAAGGGAAAGCATGAGAGAGCAGTGTTCATGTGCAGTTTGGAGAACTGACTGGTCCAGGGATGGTTAGTACTGACCATGAATGTTCCCAGTTTTGAGTTCTCCAGTTGAATTTGCTCGTGGGCAAAGGGTTCATTTTGGCTTTCGGAACATATTCTTGCGTACCCTTGAAACCTCAACTCACTCGAGCATCACATCATATTGTTTGGGAAGCTTTCACTAATGTCCCCAGGTACCATTGACCATGACCCCACCATCCATGATTGTGCAATACGAGTAGTGGTTCTCAACAAGGAATGGTTTTACCTCTCTGGCGACGCAGGCAATTGTCTGGAGACATTTTTGACTGGCATTACTTGAGTTTGCTACTAGTATTTAGTGGGTGGAGACCAGTGATGCTGGTTTGGAATAATGGTAGATGTTGGCTCTTACTGACATCCTTAGAAGAAAGATATGACTCTTTATTCAGTAAATCAATTCATTAGTACAAAATCAACCCAGAACCTTCTTTGAAAATGAGCCCTGAACCTTCAGAAGGAGCATTGGCCTCTTAGAACATTTAATTAATTCCAAGGTAATTCCTGCAAATTGGTGCTGAGCCAAGACGAGATGCAAATGCTTACAGACATAGCAAAGAGGTTATCAGAATTCTGACTTGAAACCTAAGATGTGGATAATGTGATATGGGACATGACTCAAAACATATAAAAGCATCGCATGGATGACTCATTGTTAATACAAGTGAAAGAAGGTAATGGAATGTGTGCAACAACCAGCTTTACCTGAGTGTCTCAGAGAAAAGAGCAATCATTTCTAATAACTTCATTGTCGTTGCTGTCGTTCAGTCGCTCAGTCATGTCCGACTCCTTGCGACCCCATGGACTGCAGCACGCCAGGCTTCCCTGTCCTTCGTCATCTCCCAGAGCTTGCTCACCTCATGTCCACTGAAGCTAGGATGCCATCCAACCATCTCATCTTTGTTGTCCCCTATCTCCTCCTGCCCTCAATTTTTGCCAGCATCAGGTTCTTTTCCAATGAGTCGGCTATTCGCATCAGGTGACCAAAGTATTGTAGCTTCAGCTTTAGCATCAGTTTTTCCAATGAATAATAACTTTATTTTGTACTAAATTCTAAGCTTCTCAGTATTTCTCAATTTTAATGCATCTGTGGTCTGCCAGAAATGGTTAAATGATTATATGTATGATCCAGAAAGGAGTCATTTGTTCAGAAATTCTTATTCATCCACTTAACCAGTTCATTTATTCATTGAATAAATCAATACTGAGGAACCGCCAGTTATCAGATTTTATGTTAGGTGCTGAGATTATAGCAGCAAATAAGACTTACAGTGTTTTTGTCCTTATAATTAATTATATAAATAAGGGTTTATTTATATTCAAGGTAAGTGTTGAGAAGGAAAATTATCTTATGGGATGAGATTGATTTATAGGGAATTTTGACCTGACCCAGTGTGCAGAAGATCTCTCTATGAAAGTTAAACTTAAGCTGAAAGCTGCTGTGGACGGGCTTCCTGGGTTGGGAAAGTATTGATGTCTTCAAGAATGATAAGAAGTGAGGGAAGAGAGTGAGATGACGTGAGAAGGCCAGAGCATGCAGGCACTTTGGACCAGGCTAAACATGCTGGCTTTCGTCCATTGGGTACTCATTATGTCCTACACCATGAAGACACAGTGTAGCATACAACTGTCACGTAATAGGCACATTATGGTACATGATTGGCACAATGAAGGATATGAAAGTATGGAAGTCATAGTTGGTTCATTCAAGAACCCTTCAGTGTCATGAGGGAGAAATATGGATGATGCTTCTTCTCCCAGTGAAGTTTCTGGGAGACAGTCTCTTATTTTTTATTTTATCCTGTGTCCCTAATGCAACAGGTTTGTTCTCGGTAGTAAATATATATTGATGGCATAATTTTTTATAAATATCCATAGTGCAATGATAAGAGTGCTTATCCAAGGTCCCTGATTTCTGAACAACCCTTTGAGTCTTAGAACATTGGCTTCTGGCATCTCGAGGGTTTAAGGCTTCAGGCTATGCCTGGCTTTGATCCTTTAGATTAAACTATATCATCTTAGATACTGTGGAGTATCACCCAAGGGCCTGTATTATGTTCAGAACAGGAGAAGTGCTGGGCTGCAAAAGGCCCTGCATTCTACCTATTACTCTAAGAGTATAGAATTGAACACTTTGGATCTGGTGGTAACTGCTGCTCATTAACACTGTCATATTTTAATTTTATTGTCCTCAGTTTCTCAGTAGTAAAATGGAGAGAGAGGCAGAACCTACTTCATAGGATTATTGTGAAGACTGACTTTAAAATTTTGTATAAATTTCTTAGTATACTCTCAATACATATTAATATCAAACCCTCAAAACTGTTCCATTTTTAAAATTATTGTTTTTAGGTCATTCTTGCAGTTCCTCTGAAATACTAGTAACTCTAGCATTTGAACCTATTTGCTGTTTTTTTAAAATAACTTTCACTCTTGACTGTATTAGGCTGTCCCAGGCGTTGGTTGTCTCTCGGGAAATTTCCTCCGCCATCTTCAATAGCATACAAATCACTCCCTGGCATCCCAAAAGGCAACTTATCCTTCAAATGCATGGATGGAGGAAAGGTGTTTCTGAGACCAAAAGGGAACTACAAACTTACCTCTCAAACCAAGCTGTACATATGAAAGCTATTTAAGGCCCACTGTTGAAAACAGTTTCCAGACTTCTTTAAAATTGTCACCATATATAACAGTGTGCATCTTATAGCATTAAAACCAAACAGACCTTTGGACTGTGAACCATTCCTGCTGCTGCTGCTGCTAAGTTGCTTCAGTTGTGTCTGACTCTGTATGACCCCATAGACGGCAGCCCACCAGGCTCCGCCGTCCCTGGGATTCTCCAGGCAAGAACACTGGAGCAGGTTGCCATTTTCTTCTCCAATGCATGAAAGTGAAAAGTGAAAGTGAAGTCGCTCAGTCGGGTCCAACTCCTAGCAACCCCATGGACTGCAGCCTACCAGGCTCCTCCATCCATGGGATTTTCCAGGCAAGAGTACTGGAGTGGGTTGCCATTGCCTTCTCTGATGAACCATTCCTACATAAGTATTATTATCAATTTCCATAACCTAATTTATTCTGGCACAGAAAGTTCCTGAACCTGTATTATCATTTTCAAGGTGAAGTAAACAAGGAGTCAGGAGGTTTTAGACCTACAGCTCTGTCCTGAAATAGAATTATGTTAATGATCAAGTCAGGCAATGTGAGCCTCTTTTTTTATTGGTTAACTGGCAGATTGAACTTATATGTAATGGGGTGATTTTCTTTTATTTTAGTATTTTCCTAAATTTTCTAAAAGTTTTATAATGTGTATTATTTATATTATCAGATAAGTCATTTTTTTAAAAGGTATATATATATATTTCAGTACAGAATGATGATGTATATATTTACATCTTTCATAATCTTATTTGTTTTTATTGTCCTATAAAGGGAACATGGTTGCTCAACGTGTTATAGAAATTCAGTTGATAGATGGTAATTTGCATTATTCTGAAAGCAAATCTTGATAAATAACATGAGTTTTCACTGCTTGCCAGGGATCCATTTGGTTGTCTACAACTGACTTAGAATATTTTTTGACAGAAAGCTAAAGAAAAAATTTGTTTTACACAAGGCTTAGCTTTGCCTTCATTTTTAAAAAATATATACCTTAGTTTTCAAGGGCTATTACTGATCCACCATATTCATTGTACTTGAAGCCTGTTTTTAGTATTTTCATCCTATGATAATTACTGACTTTGGCTTTGACTTTGATCTAAACTGCTTTTGAATACATAGCCATTTAATATTATGCCAAAACATGTATTCACTGTGCATGCAGGTACCTGATCCCAGAAATACTACTGTACTTGTCTCAGAATTAAACATCTTTCTAGTACTCATTGGGATTTATTAATTTACGGACTAATAATTTTAGAAGGACATCACTGTCTACTGACCTTCTGGTTAAAGCTCTTATCTCTTAAAATTTTTCAGATCTCCTAGACACAGTTAGGGATTATTAGACATTGTTAAAGTGAATAAGAGATAATCAAGACAAATTTTCAGTAACACTGAAAAGATTTTTTAACAGGTTGGTTAAGGGTCAACACTCCAGTACTCTTGCCTGGAAAATCCCATGGACAGAGGAGCCTGGTGGGCCGCAGTCCATGGGGTTGCTAAGAGTCAGACACGGCTGAGTGACTTCCCTTTCCCTTTTCACTTTCATGCATTGGAGAAGGAAATGGCAACCCACTCCAGTGTTCTCGCCTGGAGAGTCCCAGGGACGGCGGAGCCTGGGGTCACACAGAGTCAGACACGACTGAAGCGACTTAGCAGCAGACTTAGCAGCAAGGGTCGACAATTAGATTTTATTTTTATTTGATTACATAGCTCCATGCTATCTAAAAAATATTCTTAATTAGATGTTTTCCAGCTTTCAAAGCAAACTCAGTTCTCACTGCACACACGGTGGTTTGATTGTAAATAACAAAGTAGGATGAAAATATGGCTAATGCTGGATCTACTTTTGGTTGAATATCTTGTAATTATTTTGTCATTAGAATTGCAGAGTGCTTTTCCCTTAACCAATAATATTTTTTTTTCTAAATAAGGAGTTGAGCGATGTTAAATTTCTGAGTTTTATGAACTGATTTATGATATTTGGAACTTTGTTCTCTGGGATTGATGGGTTTTCATTTGTAAAGGTGCCATCAGTGATTAATCACTGACGACAAGGCACGTATTTCCTATGTGACAAGTGCTAAGAGGTCATGAACTACCAGGTGACACAGTTGGACTGTTTTCTGTCATATAATTCAAGGCGGGGAGGGACTAGGTTGAATTGGAGAAATCAGGGAAAGGAAAGTCAGTGTATATAGATTTTCCACCATTTGTCAGACACTGGAACAAATCATTACATGTGAGATCTCATTTAACCTGCTTAAGCTCATCAACAAGTAGAAAAAATTGGAATTCAGAATCAAATCTATCTCATTTGAACTTGATACTTTTTCCATTTTTATCACTTACATTTCTTTAATAGACGAACTTATTGAGATACATCAGGAAAGCTTGAAAAACTGTGGTCATATAGAGGGATGGGTCAGCATGGAATGTTAATGATGGGAAGCAGAAAGAGCAATCCAGTCAGAATCTCATGAGTGAAGAAGACATCAGAAAGGGTGTTTGAGAAAGGAGAAGAAGTTTAGTTGGACCAGACCAGAACAACCTTTGGAGTGGTGAAAATACAGACTGGAAAGCAAGGTTAGCAACATATGGTAAAGGACTTTGAAATGTCAAGACAAGGAGTATAGACTCAATTAGGAAGGCAGCAGGGAGCCACTGAAGGTTTTGTGCAGAGGAGCAATATGATTACAGCTGACAGCAGTCTTAATAAGGCTTAATAAATAGTCCAGTTTATAACCTTAGGCCAACTGCTGAGCAGAAGCCAAAAGCTGTGCTGCAGAATTAGCAGACTAATTACTGTAGGCATGATGGCCTGAATTTAATCTGAGTCATCCTTCATAATGGAGCATAAACTCCTAGAATTGTAAACAGATATCTGAAGTGACAGGTGACGTGTCTTCTCAGAGTCTGCTGCCTTCATTTGACACCACAGTGGCACACTGTTAAAGTGTCTTAACGAGGCCATGACATTTCACCATTTTTGAAACCTCTCTTCCTTGTCAATATTCAGTGTATTTTTATGGCTTTTCTGCAGGTCTAAAATCTATTGCCATCTGTCTTATTACTTATAATAATGCTTTGCCATCTTTCATCGGTATTAATCTGCTTTGCCAAAAGGGAAAGCATCATTATATTATCTGTAGTCTGAATTAACAGCTGATGTTGACTAGAAGACAATATTCGAATTTCAGTTCTAGCAACCAAGATAATTTCTGTTTTTAATTTAGAGAGTAGGCTACATAAGAATCCTTTTGTAAGATAAAGTTTCCTTTATCTTTTGGTGACTTTTAGGTTTTAATGTTTTTAGTGTGTGTCTATGTGTATACATGTGTTGTGTGTATATGTGTTAGTGTGCGTATATGTGTGTGTGTGCCATGCTCGCATGCATATGAAAGCAAGAAGGTGAGAGTGACAATATGCATATGTAGAGAAAGAACTAGATGTTTATCATATTGCTTCCTTCTGGGGAATAATTCCTGGGAAATAAAAAAGTTGCATAATTAAGCTTTTATAAAACACTTTCTTTGATACATTATGGTGATTACTGTCACCCTTAATAGTAAGAATTTTTGCTCTTTTATCAGCAAGCCAATATAATTTTATATATTATGGAGTGGTTTTTTTGCCTTTTTTTCACCTAACTAGATTGTATGTCTCTGGAGGATACATATATACTGGCATCTGGCTCACAGTATATCTTCGGATAGCTTTCCATTCTGCTAATGCTGTCCTCTTAGGACAGTCTTGCCTGGGCTTTCACTCACTCAACAGATTCTGAGAAACTCTCAAGTACTTTGCCAGGTAAACAGAATTCAGGCTCCTCTCTTAAAAAGCTTGTAGACAAACAATCAGTTAATTACAATATAATCTATAAGTGTTGTGATTGATTTAAGTACAGTGTAGAAACACCCCTGGGGTAAGAGTGACTTACTGGAGGCCATAACCTTTCATCTGAGTTTTAATATAATTGAGAAATGAAAGGCATGAAGATGAGAAAGCAGAAGAGAATTAGAACATACATGGGCCTGAGTATAAGACTGAATGGTGGGATGACATTCCTGCAAACGTAGTTTGACTTTGGGAGGAGAGGTCATCAGAAAAGCTGAAGCTGAAGGTATTGACAGCACACAAAATCAGGTCACTCAGGCACTACGATTTCTATGTTGTAATTTGAAGCTACAATTTAAAATTAATTGGATGCTTCTAAGCCATTTACCATGGCTACCCATTGTCATTTCTTTGAAAGAAGAAAAAAGTTGTTTGGCTTAAAATGGCACAGTTTAGTCATTTTAAAAAATGGTCTTAATGACCCAGATAACCACGATGGTGTGATCACTCACCTAGAGCCAGACATCCTGGAGTGTGACATCAAGTGGGCCTTAGGAAGCATCACTACAAACAAAACTAGTGGGGGTGTTGAAATTCCAGTTGAGCTATTTCAAATCCTAAAAGACAATGCTGTTAAAGTGCTGCACTCAATATGCCAGCACATTTGGAAAACTCAGCAGTGGCCACAGGATTGGAAAAGGTCAGTGTTCATTCCAATCTCAAAGAAGGACAATAGCAAAAGAATGTGCAAACTACCACACAATTGTGCTCATTTCACATGCTAGCAAGGTAATGCTCAAAATCCTTCCAGCTAGGCTTCAACAATATGTGAACAGAGAACTCCAGATGTAGAAGTGGATTTAGAAAAGGCAGAGGAACCAGAGATCGAATTGCCAACATCCAGTGGATCATACAGAAAGCAAGGGAATTCCAGGAAAAACATCTGCTTCGTTGACTATGTTAAAGCCTTTGACTGTGTGGATCACAACAAACTGTGGAAAATTCTTCAAGAGGTGGGAATATTAGAACACTTTACCTGTCTCCTGAGAAATCTGTATGTAGGTCAAGAAACAACAGTTAGAACTGGACATGGAACAACAGACTGATTTCAGATCGGGACAGGAGTACGTCAAGGTTGTATATTGTCACTCTGCTTATTTAACTTATATGCAGAGTACATCATGAGAAATGCTGGACTGGATGAAGGACAAGCTGGAATCACGATTGCTAGGAGAAATATCAATAACCTCAGATACGCAGATGATACTACCCTAATGGCAGAAAGTGAAGAACTGAAGAGCCTCTTGATGAAGGTGAAAGAGGAGAGTGAAAAAACTGGCTTAAAACACAACATTCAGAAAACTAAGACCAGGCATCTGGTCCCATCACTTCCTGACAAATAGATGGGGGAAAAGTGGAAGCAGTGACAGGTTTTATTTTATTGGTCTCCAAAATCACTGTGGACAGTGACTGCAGGCATGAAATTAAAAGACACTTGCTTCTTGGAAGGAATGCTATGACAGACCTAGACAGCATATTAAAACACAGAGACATTACTTTGCCAGCAAAGGTCCATCTAGTCAAAACTATGGTTTTTCCAGTTCAGTTCAGTTCAGTTCAGTCGCTCAGTCGTGTCCGACTCTTTGCGACCCCATGAAGCGCAGCACGCCAGGCCTCCCTGTCTATCACCAACTCCTGGAGTTCACTCAGACTCATGTCCATCGAGTCCGTGATGCCATCCAGCCATCTCATCCTCTTTCATCCCCTTCTCCTCCTGACCCCAATCCCTCCCAGCATCAGAGTCTTTTCCAATGAGTCAACTCTTTGCCTGAGGTGGCCAAAGGACTGGAGTTTCAGCTTTAGCATCATTCCTTCCAAAGAAATTCCAGGGGTGATCTCCTTCAGAATGGACTGGTTGGATCTCCTTGCAGTCCAAGGGACTCTCAAGAGTCTTCTCCAACACCACAGTTCTAGAGCATCAATTCTTCGGTGCTCAGCCTTCTTCACAGTCCAACTCTCACATCCATACATGACCACTGGAAAAAACATAGCCTTGACTAGACGGACCTTAGTCGGCAAAGTAATGTCTCTGCTTTTGAATATACTATCTAAGTGGGTCATAACTTTTCTTCCAAGGAAAATTTAATTTCATGGCTGCAGTCACCATCTGCAGTGGTTTAGGAGCCCCCCAAAATAAAGTCTGACACTGTTTCCACTGTTTCCCATGAAGTGATGGGACCAGATGCCATGATCTTTATTTGAATGTTGAGCTTTAAGCTAACTTTTTCACTCTCCTCTTTTACTTTCATCAAGAGGGTTTTTAGCTCCTTTTCATTTTCTGCCATAAGGGTGGTGTCATCTGCATATCTGAGGTTATTGATATTTCTCCTGGCAATCTTGATTCCAGCTTGTGTTTCTTCCAGTCCAGCGTTTTTCATGATGTACTCTGCATAGAAGTTAAATAAGCAGGGTGACAATATATAGCCTTCACATACTCCTTTTCCTATTTGGAACCAGTCTGTTGTTCCATGTCCAGTTCTAACTGTTGCTTCTTGACCTGCATACAGATTTCTCAAGAGGCAGGTTAGGTTGTCTGGTATTCCTATCTCTTTCAGAATTTTCCACAGTTTATTGTGATCCACACAGTCAAAGGCTTTGGCATAGTCAATAAAGCAGAAATAGATGTTTTTCTGGAACTCTCTTGCTTTTTCCATGATCCAGCGGATGTTGGCAGTTTGATCTCTGGTTCCTCTGCCTTTTCTAAAACCAGCTTGAACATCAGGGAGTTCACAGTTCACGTATTGCTGAAGCCTGGCTTGGAGAATTTTGAGCATTACTTTACTAGCATGTGAGATGGTGCGGTAGTTTGAGCATTCTTTGGCATTGCTTTTCTTTGGGATTGGAATGAAAACTGACCTTTTCCAGTCCTGTGGCCACTGCTGAGTTTTCCAAATGTGCTGGCATATTGAGTGCAGCACTTTCACAGCATCATCTTTCAGGATTTGAAGTAGCTCAACTGGAATTCCATCACCTCCACTAGCTTTGTTCGTAGTGATGCTTTCCAAGGCCCACTTGACTTCACATTCCAAGATGTCTGGCTCTAGATGAGTGATCACATCATCATGATTATCTGGGTCGTGAAGATCTTTTTTGTACAGTTCTTCTGTGTATTCTTGCCATCTCTTCTTAATATCTTCTGCTTCTGTTAGGTCCATACCATTTCTGTCCTTTATCGAGCCCATCTTTGCATGAAATGTTCCCTTGGTATCTCTAATTGTCTTGAAGAGATCTCTAGTCTTTCCCATTCTGTTCTTTTCCTCTATTTCTTTGCATTGGTCACTGAAGAAGGCTTTCTTATCTCTTCTTGCTATTCTTTGGAACTCTGCATTCAGATGCTTCTATCTTTCCTTTCTCCTTTGCTTTTTGCCTCTTTTCTTTTCACAGCTATTTGTAAGGCCTCCCCAGACAGCCATTTTGCTTTTTTGCATTTCTTTTCCATGGGGATGGTCTTGATCCCTGTCTCCTGTACAGTGTCACGAACCTCATTCCACAGTTCATCAGGCACTCTATCTATCAGATCTAGGCCCTTAAATCTATTTCTCACTTCCACTGTATAATCATAAGGAACTTGATTTAGGTCATACCTGAATGGTCTAGCGGTTTTCCCTACTTTCTTCAATTTAAGTCTGAATTTGGTAATAAGGAGTTCATGATCTGAGCCACAGTCAGCTCCCGGTCTTGTTTTTGTTGACTGTATAGAACTTCTCCATTTTTGGCTGCATAGAATATAATCAGTCTGATTTCGGTGTTGACCATCTGGTGATGTCCATGTGTAGAGTCTTCTCTTACGTTGTTGGAGGGTGTTTGCTATGACCAATGCATTTTCTTGGCAAGTCTATTCATCTTTGCCCTGCTTCATTCCGCATTCCAAGACCAAATTTGCCTGTTACTCCAGGTGTTTCTTGACTTCCTACTTTTGCATTCCAGTTCCCTAGAATGAAAAGGACATCTTTTTGGGGTGTTAGTTCTAAAAGGTCTTTTAGGTCTTCATAGAACTGTTCAACTTCAGCTTCTTCAGCATTACTCGTTGGGGCACAGACTTGGATAACTGTGATATTGAATGGTTTGCCTTGGAGACGAACAGAGATCATTCTGTCATTTTTGAGATTGCATCCAAGTACTGCATTTCGGACTCTTTTGTTGACCATGATGGTTACTCCATTTCCTCTGAGGGATTCCTGCCCACAGTAGTAGATATAATGGTCATCTGAGTTAAATTCACCCATTCCAGTCCATTTTAGTTCACTGACTCCTAGAATGTCGACGTTCACCCTTGCCATCTCCTGTTTGACCACTTCCAATTTGCCTTGATTCATGGACCTGACATTCCAGGTTCCTATGCAATATTGCTCTTTATAGCATTGGATCTTGCTTCTATCACCAGTCACATCCACAGCTGGGTATTGTTTTTGCTTTGGCTCCATCGCTTCATTTTTTCTGGAGTTATTTCTCCACTGATCTCCAGTAGCATATTGGGCACCTAATGACCTGGGGAGTTCCTCTTTTGGTATCCTATCATTTTGCCTTTTCATACTGTTCATGGGGTTCTCAAGGTAAGAATACTGAAGTGGCTTGCCATTCCCTTCTCCAGTGGACCACACTCTTTCAGACCTCTCCACCATGACCCACCCGTCTTCGGTTGCCCCGCAGGCATGGCTTGGTTTCATTGAGTTAGACAAGGCTGTGGCCCTAGTGTGATTAGATTGACTAGTTTTCTGTGAGTAGTAGTGTATAAATTTGAGAGTTTGACCATAGAGAAGGCTGAGTGCCAAAGAATTGATGCTTTTGAAGTGTGGTATTGGAGAAGACTCTTGAGAGTCCCTTGGACTGCAAAAAGATCCAACCAGTCCATCCTCAAGGATTCAACCCTGAATATTCATTGGAAGGACTGATGCTAAAGCTGAAGCTCCAATACTTTGGCCACCTAATGTGAACAGTCAGCTCATTGGAAAAGACCTTGATGCTGGGAATAATTGAGGGCAGGTGGAGAAGGGGGCAAGAGAAGATGAGTTGGTTGGATGGCATCATTGACTCAATGGACATGAGTTAGAGCAAACTCTGGGAAATAGTTAAGGACAGGGAAACCTGGCTTGCTGTAGCCCATGGACTCACAGAGAATAGAACAAGACTGAGTGACTAAACAATGAGGCACATTTAGAATACATAAGGGATTAGGATTCTAATTACTACTTAAGTAGGATAATATTTGTACCTACTTTTAAGGTCACTGTGAACTTTCAATGAGATAATGCAAAAAACATGAGTACATGGCAAATATAAGAATTCAGTATGTATTACTGTTGTGTATTACGAACTGTTTCTATCTTGTATTCCTGAGAAAGACTTGAAGTGTTGTGAATGGCTACTTAATTAGCCATTTCTTATCTACAGATTTAAACTGAAAGTTATAGCTTCTGAAGATTTTATTTTATTGGGTGGCTTAGTTGTCTGTAGGTGGTGAGACTTGGAAGGGGCCTTAGGGTTTATCGAATTTTCTCTTAACTTAGAATGTTGATTAGCATTACAAAGAAACAAGATTGATGCACAGGAAGGGTGTTATAGAGAGACTTAAAGGCATATTGCACATCAAATATATTTCTGTGTGCCCAATGAATCATATTTGGTGTCTTACACTTAACACGGGATGTCTCATGTGGCGCTAGTGGTAAAGAACCCACCCGCCAGTGCAGGAGGTGTAAAAGATGTGGGCTGGATCCGTGGGTCACGAAGATCCCCTGGAGGAGGGCATGGCAATCCACTCCAGTAGTCTTGCCTGGAGAATCCCTTGGACAGAGGAGCCTGGTGGGCTATAGTTCACAGGGCTGCAAAGAATCGGACACGACTGAAGTAATGGAGCACTCACGCGCACTTAACATGGTGTTCAAAGCTGTCAGGCTACACTTCTACCTGCGTGCCTTTACCTGAAAAGCAAAATAAGAAGAAGAATACAGATGTCATAAGATTATTGGAGAATTGTGCAATAATTTGTATAATATACCTAACATGATGGCTGTCAGATAGTAAATATTCCAATGTGTTCAATATTGAAACCCTGCTATTTTACAAATATGAGATGATAGTGCAAATAAGACTATTTGTGAAAATAAGAGAGAATGTGGATTTATCACTCAGATCTCAGTAAGGGTTACTACAGTATGTTTTATATAGTCTTTACTCTCAGGAACTAATTCTTTCTCACTGCACTCGGAGCCTAGTGGGCTGCCATCTATGGGGTCGCACAGAGTTGGACACGACTGAAATGACTTAGCAGCAGCAGCAGCACTCCGTGAGATGGAGGAAATTCATTGTTTAAAATATAATCAGAAAACACCCAATAATCTTATTAAATTTCAAATGTGCCTTTGAGGCCAGTGAACTCATTTATCAAATTTTTTGTTCCTAATATAATCCATAGCACCACTATCTACAAAATCTATCACTTTACAGAAAAAAAAAAGTTGTTTCCGTGTCAACCAAATTTTGTGATGTAAACAGGAACCACTAGGATTTCCAACTATTACCATATAGCATCAGTATTACTTTTTAAAATTTATTTTTAATTGGAGGATAATTGCTTTACAATGGTGTGTTCATTTTTGCCATACAAAAGCATGAGTCAGCCATAGGTACACACATGTCCCTTCCCTCTTGAACCTCTCTCCCACCCAACCCGCATCTCACTCTTCTAGGTCATCACAGAGCACTGGGCTGAGCTCCCCGTGTTACACAGCAACCTCCCACTCGCCATCAGTTTTACACATGCTAATGTATATGTTTCAGCACTCCTCTCTCCATTTGTTCCACACTCTCCTTCCCCTGCTGTGTACTGACTAATCCCTACATATTTCATAGTACTATTATAGTGTCTTTATACCTATGGAATACATATAGTTTAGTCAGGGCCCCAACCAGCAATAGTGGCACACTCAGAGTGTGTAATTTGAGGAGACTTCAGTTTAAAAAGGGATGATTTACAAAGGGTAACCAGAATATAGGGGGGGCCACAGGGAAAGCACAGTAACCTCCAGGGATGAGGGACAGTAGTGGTGAGAGGGGGCTGGACCACTCCTAGACATGAGGTGACCAGGGATGGACTGAGACAGAGGGCTTTGTGGATCGGGCTGAGTCACTCTAGCTGAGGCCATCTCTGGGGCCACCAGCTGTCCACTCGGTATCAAGAGGTCAGCTTGGTAAAGGACATCTTAAATTTTAACTTTTGACAACAGCAGCTTATAGAATGTGATTACAACAAAATTAAAAAGAAAAGACAGTAAACCAGTGAGTGGGGGGAGGTTCATATGGGGCTGTGATTACAAATTTGGGATTTTGTAATCTTTACTGTTTATTTCATTTTGTAAATGGACTACTCGGTATAGATATATATCACAAGATTCATTTGAAAATATACTGATGTGTTCATCTCTTCATGCCATCTTTCTGTATATTTCATGTCCTTCTCTCTTTTGTAATGTCTCTGTCATCCCCTGATCCTTTGTTCATAACAGAATGTCTGATCCTCTGAAATGGTGCTAAAAGTCCCTTCTGTTGTTTGTTGATGGTTTGTTTTTCAGAAAAAAAAAAAGTGATCCTTACTGTGGAGCACAAGGCAGCAGCTATTGAAAATTGTGCTAATAATCTGTCCGTTTACGGAAGAAGAATAGATGTCCACAACAAGAGGGGGGAAAAGCATTTTGTAAAATAGCACACACTTAGAGAGGTTGCAGGCTGTTTCTTATCCTCCATTTACAGAAAGGGAACATGGAAGAGCTGAGTGGCATATTGATTGGCTTGACGGAGGTCACATGGTGAGTATCAGCAGCTCTTCCAAGAACATCCCAGTCCCTACAGCCTGGATCCAGTCAATAGCCTGTTGGCTTAAAAGCTAAAGTGATGACGGATGAGCTCGTTATCTGGCTAGAAGCACGGGGAGCTGAAATCCGTGGAGAGACTTTCTGCTGCAGGGTCTCCCTCCTTGGTAGGGCTGCAGAGGCTCCCCCTTCAGGACAGGCTGGCGCACTGCATCCCTCAGCTCTGCATGTCTGGATTGCTGCGTCCTTGGAGACAACCTCTTAGCCGCCCCCCAGGTTCTTGTTCCTTAATATGGGCAAAAATTCAATGGATTTTTAAAATAACCTGGACCTTTTATTTGCCAGTTAGACTGCAGTAGTATAAAGTGACAAATTTATTTCATTTTATGGAATTAGATATAGCTCAGAACACTATGGAAATCAATATGCAAATCAGATTTTAAACTCTTCTCTTTTTTTTTTGAAAGAATACAGTTCAACCTGGACAAACATATATATATTATTCAATCCTTCTTCAAAGGGTTAAAACTGAGCTCTCTGGAAAATCAGCAGCCCAGAATATGTAGCTCTCTGAAAAGAAGGAAAGCATTTTTTTTATGTGAAGAGGAGGAAAATTACTTGTGTTTTTAAAATACCTTTAAATATAATGTGTATGAATTTGGCAGAATGATCTAAGAGGAAAAGAAAAAAAAAGCATGTGGCAGCATTATGAGAATTTGATATAGAAGAAGACCATGCTGAAGCAAAGTTGACATTTTGAAATTACTCTCCTTTTAAAGATATAGCACATTGTAAAATTGGTCATGAATTGAAGGTTGTATATCTTTATTTGTTAATTTGTAGAATTTATGTTCTAACATTTATCTTTACTGTCTGAAGTCATGAAGAATATATCTTTATTATACATGTCCTTAATCTGAAAAATACCTCATTCCTTATTAGTATACTTATTAGTATATATTTATAATTTTAGTTCCAGTAAAGGAGTTATTTGGGGGTTTATGTAATTAACTAAATTAGCTGTATTTTAAAATCACTGTAAACCATTAATCTGTGCAATCTCTTACAAAATCAGAACTGCTAAATCTATAAAGATATAATGAGTATAAACTCATTAAAATAAAGGTGTATTTTGGTAAATATTTTGTAGGAAAATTAACATATGTCTAAATTTTCCATCTAAAATATTTTCTATCCCAAATTTTAATAAGATATCACTCTAAACTGATGTGGCAAACTAAGATGTTACTGCTTGAGGATAAAGAGACTGTGCAGTATTTTCCCCTGCAAACGTTCTATACGTAGACAATATATTTAAAAAAGAAAACACTGTACATCACTACCCTTATTTTTCATTTTACTTTAATAGAATATTAATAATTTTTTAAAATACTTAAAATTGCATCATATTCAGAAGAGAATAGTGACACCTCACCAGTGAATTTGTCTTCATTTAGTTCCTGAAGAGATGACCCACCATGAAAGCCCATGCTAGATAAGCAAATTACCAAATGTAAACAGTTAAGATCAGTGCCCTCTGAACTTTTTTCAGGGTGTGTACCTATCAGTAAACTATGTGCCTCCAATACATGTGCATATATTTAGTAATAAATTATATGTCAGCTATGATAATATACTCTGTACATGATAAAACATTCCCAAAATGGAGTTCTTTACATAAATAGAAGTTTTAACACAGTTTTATACCCTTCCCAAATAGATGATTTTTTTTATAACACCTGGATACAGGCCACTGCCCGCTACTCATACGTACACACTTTGAATATTGTATTCAAGAATACTAATACTATTAGTATACAATTCTGCTCTTTCTTAGACCTCTTGAAATAATTCCAAGTTATATAATAGGAAGCTAAAATTGGAAAACTCTGATATACAAGTATATCAGTTATCACCAAAATAATACCATGTAGCAACCTGCCTCCAATCATAGTAGTTTAAAACAACAAGCATTTAACATTATTCCCATGTCAGTAGGTCAGCTGGATGGTTCTTCTGGGCTCAGCGGGGCTCACTATATCTGTGGTTAGTTGTAGGGTGGGGAGGTGGTTTGCTGATCTTGACTGGGTTCTCTCATGTGGCTAGCTATGGTCTGGGACAACTGGGGCTTCCTTCCACATGCTTGTCTATTATATTCCTTCAGAAGGCGAGCCTGACTTTGTTCTCACCATGACCTCAGAGAAGCAAGATTGGAAGCAAATAACCAAATGCTCTTTCAAGCCTCTGCTTCCATCAGTTTCACTTCTATCTCACTGGCTCAAGTAAAGCAAGTCACTTGATGGGGCTCAGCATCAGACTGGGAAAACAGTACAGAACTATAAAATAAAATGCTTGAGTATGAGAGGTGGGGCCATTAATGCAAGCAGTCCACAGCATCAATGCAGTATCTTTACCGTTAAATATATGCAGATGGACTGATGATTGCTACATAGCTTTAAGAGTAACCAGTGCCAGATACACCTCCATGTTCTGATTATTTCTGTATACAGGGTAGTTTCCTGACCATAGACAGATGTTTCATCTTTGTAATTCAGCTCATTGGATGTTTAAGTTAAATTTTAAGATAGTATTTCCAAAGGGTTTTGTCATTACTGGTTTAGTCTCAGTTCTAAGGAAGCAGGGAAAGTGAAATTGTGACTGTTTTAATTATGTATAGTCACGAATTCACATGTTTCACTTGTGAAAAGTGAGCCTCTTTTCATGAAGCGTTGTATGCATGAGTGGTCAGTTGCTTCAGTCATGTTGGACTCTTTGCGACCCTATGGACTGTAACATACCAGGTTCCACTGTCCATGAGATTTTATAGGCAAGAACACTGGAGTGGGTTGCCATGCTCTCCTCCAGCGGATCTTCCTGACCCAGGGATCAAACCTGTGTCTCCTATAGCCCCTGCATTGCAGGCAGATTCTTTACCACTGAGCCACTGGGGAAGCATTGGTCTAAAACTAAAGAGGAAATATGGTAAAATTCTATTGTTTAAGTTAGAAATGGATAATTCTGAAAAAAAAAATGATCTTTTGTATCCTGTAGCATATATTACACACAAACATTATTTAAAGAACAAGTACCCCAAAGTCGGAATAAATAATACCTCTCTTTAAAAATGAAAAAAGAAGTTAATTCTGAATGATCAGGTGGTATCTATTTTTGAGGTAACTGATAAATGTCCTGGATTTTGTAACTGTCATTTTAAGCATTATAAAATAGTAAAAAGGTTAATAGTAATAGTATCATCATTTTAAGTCACATTTTGTTATTTTCTGTGTGTTTGCTACATGTGTGATTTCAAATGAAGAGCTAAATGGCTTCTCAGAGTGTGTGTTCACCCTTATGATGATAACTCCCATTGTTGGAACACTATTTTGTGCCATATTAGGGCATTCGTTTAGTGCTCACAACTCAATGAGGTAACTATGTTTATTACCCTAGTTTTATAAATTAAAAAAGATTTAGAAAGGTTAAGTAACTTGCCCAAGGTCACAATCAATCAGTCATAAGAATCAGAGCTTGAAATCAATTTTTCTGACACCAAATCCTATGGTCTATATTTTTAATTTTATTCTCAATCATTACTCTGTAAAGCACTTAACATTACATGGGTTTTTAACATTATAGAGACCATTTAAGAGGTGAATGATCGGAATGGTGCTTACAGAGGAGTCAGAATGGCCGCTTGGTGTTGCCCAGGAGAGAGATTCGCTCTGGCTGGTTAGCGTAAACATCCAGCATTTCCCTAGGGTTCTAGAAACCTCTGACTTTCAGAGCTCAAAACCAATAGTCATATTGTTGACCTTGTCCTCATTGTGTCTTCATGGTTTCATTGTTATTTCCCCATTTGAGGAATTAATAAGTAGTCTGGTCCTGTGGGAGTGTGATTTCTTATTATAATTGATTAAATTAGCATCTAGTTAAATAAAAATGTACAAAGCAAAACATTTCAAGACAGACCATGTCTTTTTATTGCTGTAGACTCAGACTTTCAAAATGATATATGTCACTCTCAAAATGCACCTGAAGAGAAGCCTCAGATTTAACGTCCACCCTAGAACGTTGTTCTTGTTGGTCAGTCACTCAGTCCTGTCTGACTTATTGTGATCCCATGAACTGCAGTACACCAGACTTCCCTGTCCTTCACCATCTCTCGGAGTTTGCTCAAACTCATGTCCATTGAGTCGGTGATTTCATCCAATTATCTCACCTTCTGTTGCCCCCTTCTCCTCCTGCCTTCAATCTTTCCCAGCATCAGGGTCTTTTCCAGTGAGTCAGCTCTTCACATCAGGTGACTGAAGTATTGGAGCTTCATCATCGGTCTTTCCAATGAATATTCAGGATTTATTTCCTTTAGGATTGATGGGTTTGATCTCCTTGGAGTCCAAAGGACTCTCAAGAGTCTTCTCCACCACCACAGTTAGAAGGCATCAATTCTTTGGCATTCAAACATTTTTATTGTCCAACTCTCACACCTGTACATGACTACTAGAAAAACTATATCTTTATGGACATTTATAGGCAAAGTGATGCTTCTGGTTTTTAGTATGCTGTCTAGGTTTGTCATAGCTTTTCTTCCAAGGAGTAAGCTTCTTTTAATTTCATGGCTGCAGTCACCATCCACAGTGGTTTTGGAGCCCAAGAAAATAAAATCTGTCACTGTTTCCAGTGTTTTCCCATCTATTTGTCAAGAAGTGATGGGACCAGATGCCATGATCTTCATTTTTTGAATGTTGAGTTTTAAGCCAGTTTTTTCATTCTCCTATTTCACCTTTATCAAGAGGCTCTTTAGTTTCTCTTCACTTTCTGCCATAAGGGTTGTATCATCTGCATATCTGAGGTTATTGATATTTCTCCTGGCAGTCTTGATTCCAGCTTGTGCTTCATCCAGCCCAGCATTTCACATGATTTACTGTGCATATAAGTTAAATAAGCAGGCTGAAGATATACAGCCTTGACAAACTCCTGTCCCAATTTTGAACCAGTCTGTTGTTCCATGTCCAGTTCTAACTGTTGCTTCTCGACCTGCATACAGGTTCGCAGGAGGCAGGTAGGGTGGTCTAGTATTCCCATCTCTCTTAAGAATCTTCCACAGTGTGTTGTGATCCACACAGTCAAAAGCTTTAACATAGTCAATGAAGCAGATGTTTTTCTGGAATCCCCTTGCTTTTTCTGTGATCCAACGGATGTTGGCAGTTTGATCTCTGGTTGCTCTGTCTTTTCTAAAGTCATCTTGTACACCTGAAAGTTTTTGGTTCACATACTGTTGAAGCCTAGCTGGAAGAATTTTGAGCATTACCTTGCTAGCATGTGAAATGAATCCAATTGTGCAGTAGTTTGAACATTCTTTGGCATTGCTCTTCTTTGGGATTGGAATGAAACCTGACCTTTTCCAATCCTGTGGCCACTGCTGAGTTTTCCAAATTTGGTGGCATATTGAGTGCAGCACTTTAACAGCATCATCTTTAGGATTTGAAAGAGCTCAACAGGAATTCCATCAGCTCTAGTAGCCTTGTTTTTAGTAATGCTTCTTAAGGCCCTCTTGACTTCACATTCCAGGATGTCTGGCTCTAGGTGAATGAACACACTGTTGTGGTTATCTGGGTTTTAAAGATCTTTTTTGTATAGTTCTTCTATGTATTCTTGCTACCTCTTCTTAATATCTTCTGCTTCTGTTAGGTCCATACCGTTTCTGTGCTTTATTGTGCCTATCTTTGCATGGAATGTTCCCTTGGTATCTTTAATCTTCCTGAAGAGGTCTCTAGTGTTTCCTATTCTGTTGTTTTACTCTATTTCTTTGCACTGTTTGGTTAGGAAGGCTTACTTATCTCTCCTTGTTATCTTTTGGGATTCTGCGTTCAGATGGTCTATCTTTCCTTTTTTCCTTTGCTACTCACTTCTTTTCTTTCCTCAACTATTTGTAAGGCCTCCTCAGACAACCATTTTGCCTTTTTGCATTTCTTGTTCTTGGGATTGTTTTAATCACCACCTCCTGTCCAATATTACAAACCTCTGTCCATAGTTCTTCAGGCACTCTATCAGATCTAATCTCTTGAATCTATTTGTCACTCTGACCATGCTTACTTTATTTGTAAAGCAATTTCAGGTGTGCAGTTTTGGAACTGTCATTCAAATTAAGTGATTGGGCTTTATTTAAGGAGTTATTTCTATATTTCTGAAACTATGGCTAGAATATACTCTGAAAGCCAGTTTGAAAGAATAAATTGCCTAAATTCTGGTAGATAAATTAGTTATTCTCAAGATGGCGCCTATATTAAGTTTACTTGCTAAGCCTCTGTTATGCAACTTATTGAACCTGAACAATTATTTAGCTAGTGGACTTCTACCATTATTTAAACTTTTGGTAAGGTAAAACTCACTGCAGATGGTGATTGCAGCCATGAAATTAAAAGATGCTTACTCCTTGGAAGAAAAGTTATGACCAACCTAGATAGCACATTCAAAAGCAGAGACATTACTTTGCCGACTAAGGTCCGTCTAGTCAAGGCTATGGTTTTTCCAGTAGTCATGTATGGATGTGAGAGTTGGACTGTGAAGAAGGCTGAGCGCCGAAGAATTGATGCTTTTGAAGTGTGGTGTTGGAGAAGACTCTTGAGAGTCCCTTGGACTGCAAGGAGATCCAACCAGTCCATTCTGAAGGAGCAACCATGGGATTTCTTTGGAAGGAATGATGCTAAAGCTGAAACTCCAGTCCTTTGGCCACCTCATGCGAAGAGTTGACTCATTGGAAAAGACTTTGATGCTGGGAGGGATTGGGGTCAGGAGGAGAAGGGGACGACAGAGGATGATGGCTGGATGGCATCACTGACTCGATGGACGTGAGTCTGAGTGAACTCTGGGAGTTAGTGATGGACATGGAGGCCTGGCGTGATGCGATTCATGGGGTCGCAAAGAGTCAGACATTACTGAGTGACTGAACTGAACTGAACTGAACTGAAGGTAAAACTAGATTTAAAAAGGAGAGGAAAATTGGGTAGTGTTGGTCTGTGTATGTAGGCAGCATTTTTAACCACAGAAGATGACAATATAATGAAAAGCTATACATGTCCTAGGAGGTTGTTTTTCATTCTGAGAGATAAATCGTAGCCTCTTTTCTATCAGGAGCCTCTAGCCAGACAAAAATAATTTCATCATTATCACTTGACATAAAATACTGGGAAAAGGTGAAATCCCTTCTCCCCCTTTATCAAACAGTTTTTAAAAAATTATAATAATCATTTCTTTCTAAGTGGAAAAAAACATGTCTTTTGTCCTTTTTAGAAAAATTAGAAAATACATGAAATGAAAGGGAGGTTATCAATATTATCTAAAATTCAGTCATCCAAGTCCTTTAAGTTTTTGTGTGTACTTTTCTGGAATTTTTCTGTACATTTAAATGGGTTCACTCTGTCATAATTGGTTATCTCCTTTTCCTACTAAAATACACATAAATATTTCCATGTCATTAAATATTCTTGAATAACATTAATGACTAGTAAATAGGGGTAAAATTCTATTAAATATTCAATTATGTATTTAACCAGTTCACTTTTTCACACTATGATTGTTTCTTAGTCTTTCACTCTTCGGATATCACTATGACAGGCATTCATCTGACAAATCTTCCAACTTTCAAAATGACTTTCTTGGGGAAAATTTGTAATGATGTAAGTGATGGACCAATATGTGTTTAAAATTAGAAGTCTTTAATGAAGTTTTTGAATTGCCCTCTTTCAAAGTCTTACCCTGGCCAACAGTTTTATGAGATTTTAATTTCCTTGAGCTCTATCATTGGTTTCTATAATTTAATTTTTCTCCATCTCATAAATTTTTTAATGATGTCCTATTTTATTCAGTTTTCTTTTATTACCAGTGAGGATTAATTTTTCTTATGCATTTTAGTATTTATATTTTTTCCTTTTGAAATATAGGTGTTTCTTTTGACCATTGCCAAGAATTAAGTTATTTAATGTAAATAGACTAAAAAAATAATTTGGATAATTTGGAATTAACCTATGAAAACTGGAAACAGTAGTTCACTCAAATTTTGTTGCTATTTGGTATATTTTTGACTTTAGATGATTTCATTTATAATATTACATTTTACTCTGATACAGTCTTATACATTGCATAATATATTTTGTGAAAGTGTAAGCTTTACCACTGAATGACAACAGTGATAACAACTAAGGGATCAGTAAGTCCCCATCCTTATTGATCTTATGGCTTTTATCCTCTAGGATGGTAAAAGGGATATACCATCTGTAGTCATAGGGTTGTATGAACCAGTTTCTCTCTGAAATATGTTTTATTTCCTAAAGTTAATATTTTAGTTTAGAATCTTTGACTCCTACCCCACCCCCCAAAGAACTGGCTGAACAAAGACTGGTAAGGGAAGGAAAGTCAATCCAGAACACCTGTGCAGAAGCGTCGTCTTGGTGTCAAACATCACTGTTCCTCTGAGGAGCAGGCTTGACATAGGTCTGTTTCTTTATCCATTCAGTAAATATCTGCTAGGTACTGCAACTGGGGCCATGGATGGTCATTTTGGGAAGCCAGGGAAGGCCTCTCTGATAAAAAGAAATTACTATAAGCTTCTTGAAGAGGTAGCATGAAAGGAGCACAAGGAGGCTGAAACAGAGTGAACAACGGGGAAAGGAGTGGGAGCTGAGGTAGCAAGGAGGTCAAGGGCCAGACCACAGAAAATGTGAAAGGTCAGCTGTGGAGGCAGATCCCTGGGAGCACTGTCTACTATTCGCCTGATCATCTCTGTGGCTCAGCTGCTTTCATCGCTTACATGGGATAACAATACTTCCCTCGCTAGGATGTTGTAAGGGTAAAATGTGACGCTCAGAATAAGGCCTGGCACTTTGAGTGTTCAGTAACTGTTTGACATTATTATTTTCATAAATTGCTACCCAGATTCTACACACCTCTAATTTCTGGCATATCTGCTATACTTTTCTTCTTTTCTTTGTCTTTTATTCACTCTTTTGAAATAATTGAGGATCATGCCTTAATCTAAAATAATTTTGTATCTCAGAAAATACTCCTTTTCATAATTGTTGTTTTCTGTTCTTTAAGAAGTCAGAGTATAAGTGATGGAGAAAAGTGTTGGTGTGGTCTTAGACTTCTGGGGGTATCTTGGTGAAAGTGTTAGTCTCTCAGTCGTGTCTGAATCTTTGCAATCTCATGGACTGTAGACTACCAGGCTCCTCTGTCCATGGAATTCTACAAGCAAGAATGCTGGAGTGGGTTGCCATTCCCATTGGCAGGGGATCTTCCTGACCCAAAGATCAAACCCAGGTCTCTTGCATTGCAGGCAGATTACTGTCTGAGCCACCAGGGAAGGCCTCGTGGTATAAGTGATGGAGAACAAAGTGTCAGTGTGGCCTGAGACTTCTGGGGGTATCTTGGTACCTGGATGAAAGTGATATTACCTGCATGAAGTCAATAAATTATTCTTGACATTTCTGTAGAAACATGATCCATTTGAAAGAATATAGTGACTAAGAGGAAGACCCTGGAGACAGATCTTTGAGCATCTGAATTTGAGTTTCACCATTTACTCATTTACTCAGCATGACCTTGGGCAAATTTTTAAAACTCTTTGTGCCTTAATCTCTTTATGTATAATATTAGGATAACAACTGTAATTATCTCAGAGTACATTTGCAGGGATTAAAAAAAGTTTATTAACATGGCTTGCAATGCTTCTTGGATCATAGTAAATGCTCAATAAATATTAGATACTATTATAATCACTATTTTGTGACTTAAATAAATAAGATGAAATTAGAATTGCTACCTTAGGAAACTTGTCATAAATATTCTTGAAAGTTTCATCATCTGTTCCTCTTTTGCTATAACTAAGTTTAAATTGTAAGAAACTGCTTCATCAGATATTCTTTCAATTGATTTGAATTCTGTGATATGCCTCTATGTTTGGTAGGCTGATTCGTGACTATATTTATTGAAGCCTAATCAAAGTCTGCAGGACAGAGCTTCAAACAGCCAGGCTTGCAGCTGTGGATAATGTGGGCCTCAGATTCAGCTCTCATCCTGGAATAATTTTTAAGAGAATAAAAGAGACTGGTATATTCTGAAAGGACTCAGAGCTACCACTGGAGAGATTGTCATATACTGAGGTCAGTTGCTTCAACTTGGCAATGTTGTGATTGTGACATGATTGTGGCTGCCTTTCCTTTATTCCTGAAATATTAGCACAGGAATATTAATTTTCTTAATTCTGCCATTATCTCTAGGGAGAGTACTTGATTATTTGGAGCTACGTTCTGACAGACTAATCTAATCCTCTAAGAAAGTGTGAGATATCTCTTGGATGAAAGGCTAACGATAAATAAGAGTATGCTATTTCAACATGAAACAAACAATCAAGTACCTGGAGGCATATGGCTTAGCTGAGAGATGGGGCCTGAAATGCTTCTGCCTTTGGCTTAGTGATAAAAGTATTAACATCAGTAGGATTCACAGTATATTTGGCTGCAAACAACATTTTATTCTGTGCAGTTTAAATAGAAATTTCTGTGATTATGGAAATGTTCTACAATGGCACTGTTCAATATTGTGGAACCAAACTTGCGATTTAATTAAAATTTTAAAGCATATGTGACCAGTGGCTACCATATTGAAGAGAACATCTATAGATAACTTAATACTAGGTTTATTTTTCATATAAGAAATATGGAACTAAGAAGTGTAGGAATAATGTGGGTACTTAACTGGACATGGAACAACAGACTGGTTCCAAATAGGAAAAGGAGTACGTCAAGGCTGTATATTGTCACCCTGCTTATTTAACTTCTATGCAGAGTACATCATGAGAAACGCTGGACTGGAAGAAACACAAGGTGGAATCAAGATTGCCAGGAAAAATATCAGTAACCTCAGATATGCAGATGACACCACCCTTATGGCAGAAAGTGAAGAGGAACTAAAAAGCCTCTTGATGAAAGTGAAAGAGGAGAGTGAAAAAGTTGGCTTAAAGCTCAACATTCAGAAAACAAAGATCATGGCATCTGGTCCCATCACTTCATGGGAAATAGATGGGGAAACAGTGGAAACAGTGTCAGACTTTATTTCTTTGGGCTCCAAAATCACTGCAGATGGTGACTGCAGCCATGAAATTAAAAGATGCTTACTCCCTGAAAGAAAAGTTATGACCAACCTAGATAGCATATTGAAAAGCAGAGACATTACTTTGCCGACTAAGGTCCGTCTAGTCAAGGCTATGTTTTTCCAGTGGCCATGTATGGATGTGAGAGTTGGACTGTGAAGAAAGCTGAGCGCCAAAGAATTGACGCTTTTGTTCTGTGGTGTTGGAGAAGACTCTTGAGAGTCCCTTGGACTGCAAGGAGATCCAACCAGTCCATTCTGAAGGAGATTAACCCTGGGATTTCTTTGGAAGGAATGATGCTAAAGCTGAAACTCCAGTCCTTTGGCCACCTCATGCAAAGAGTTGACTCATTGGAAAAGACTCCGATGCTGGGAGGGATTGGGGGCAGGAGGAGAAGGGGACGACCGAGGATGAGATGGCTGGATGGCATCACAGACTCGATGGACATGAGTCTGAGTAAACTCTGGGAGTTGGTGATGGACAAGGAGGCCTGGTGTGCTGCGATTCATGGGGTCGCAAAGAGTCGGACACGACTGAGCGACTGAACTGACTGAACTGAACTGAAAGATGTTACTAAGGAAAGGAGCTCCTTCAGTGTTGTTTCTCAGCAGGCCTAAGATTTGCAGCCCATTCATCCTCATGGTCTTGAAATGTCTATACCCTGAGGCATGTCATCTGTATTCAACATAGAAAGAAGGAGGTTGGGTGGAAAGTTAAGGTTTCCCTTCTGTGTTACTCCTGGAACTTTCACTCACCACTCATTGGCTAGAACTTGTCACATGACCACGCCTGCCTGCAAGACAGAATGGGAGTTTGTGTATTTTTCTTAGCACTTCCTATTGTAGAGAAAGCAAAAAGAAGAGAAGATTGGAAAGCATATGGAGTATACTGGTTTACAGTGTTGCCACAGGAGACATTTAGTTAATAGTCCTAAGGGACTCCATATCCTATGGAATACCACAATTATAGGCATGGAGTAGTTAATATCTTTCTCAAAAATCTAGGTGAAAGACTGTAGATGACACTAGACTTTGGCTTCAAAACTGTTTACAGTATAGAACTATAGAGTATAGGACTTTGATGTACTGGAGTGATGATAGGTACAGAGTATTAAGGAAATCCCCTTTCCTATGGTCATGTATGGATGTGAGAGTTGGTCTGTGAAGAAGGCTGAGCGCTGAAGAATTGATGCTTTTGAACTCTGGTGCTGGAGAAGACTCTTGAGAGTCCCTTGGACTGCAAGGAGATCCAACCAGTCCATTCTGAAGGAGATCAGCCCTGGGATTTCTTTGGAAGGAATGATGCTAAAGCTGAAACTCCAGTCCTTTGGCCACCTCGTGGGAAGAGTTGACTCACTGGAAAAGACTCTGATGAGAGTTGGACATGACTGAGCCACTGAACTGAACTGAATTGACTAATATTAAGTGATTTTTGAAGTATTAAAAACAACTTAGCATATTACTAAAAGAATAAAGATATTTGAGTTAGAAATTCAAATGTCAACATAGGTAGGCATCCCAGTTACAGGATGTGTGGGAGGCATGGTCTGGTGCCATATGTACCAATGGGTCACTTTGGAGGGACCCCCCCACACACACACCACAAGATGAATACTTATCCTCTCAGCCATGAACAGATATTTAAACCCTTCTTTTACAAAATCGGAACCTGAGGCTTGGAGCAATTAAGGTATTGTCTACAGCTTCATAACCACTGTGTTGCAGAGGATTCAGATCAATCTCTGTTGGCAACAATCCAAAGTTGTCCACAGAAGGATAAGTGAGAGCTGTCAGTACTCACCGCCCTGGGCTCACAATCTGGTTTCTTCACTTACTGTGTGATCTATCTAAGATCCGTTTCCATTCACATTTGTTTCCTGCTGAAAATTCATTAGCAATGGCTGCCCTTTTAGATAAAATTGGCCCCTGGTACTTCACTCTCTTTCCCAAGTGGAACTAGTGGTAAAGATCCCGCCTGCCAATGCAGGTTAGATGTAAGAGACGCGAGTTCGATCCCTGGGATGGGAAGATCCCCTGGAGGTGGGCACGGCAACCCACTTCAGTATTCTTGCCTAGAGAATCCCATTGACAGAGGAGCCTGGCAGGCTGCAGTCTATAGGATCACACAGAGTCGGACACGCCCGAAGCAACTTAGCATGCACGCATGTACTTCACTCTCCACCCTCAATTCCTCAAGGGTGGAGAGAAGGCTACCGGCTCAAGACTCTGAGTTCCTCAAGAGTTAAGAATTTCTTCTAAATATCTTTTGATCTTAGTACAGCATCTGACACGTAGTAGAGGCTTAAGAAACAATTGATTTATCAAATGAGCTATTATAGAGATCAATGCATCTCCTATTTTTAGAGGACTATAAGATTCTATATACATTTTTTCCTGTGTAGTTGAGTTTTTTTTAGACTGCTTTGGATTTCTCAGTTTTGCTAAGAAAATAAGACTGTGAAATATAGGTAAATTTGTGAATGTCTTCCAGTATTTTATTCAGTATATTTAAAGCTTATGTATGTTCATGTAAATGTTTTTCCAGTGATTTCTGTATTAATATCTCTCTTTAAATTGATGGTTACAGAGATTTATATTTCCTTAAGATGGAAACTAAGGCTAGAAGGATTTCTGTAGCCTATTACTTGTGTGCAGATAGAATTTTAGTGATTTCATTTACATAATAGGTTGGTATCTTTTGTTTTCTCTAAGCATTTTTCCTTAAGTCATAATCCCTTATAAAATGAATGCATTTTCCAAACATCCAAAGGTCCATTCAATGAATTGAAAGGAACTTTCTGTTTTATGAAAACCAATGGACCGATTTAGTTTGCTTAATCTTAAAAGAGAACTGATGGAATGAAGTGAGTTAGCATTTAAAAGATACAATTGTATACAGCACAATGGGAAGGAAAGTTATGTTTATCCCATACTTTCTTCAAATGTAGATTGTGCTCTTTACCTATCTGACTTCCTTTCAGAGCTAAGTAAAGGAACATTTATTACTGTATTCAAAATCCCTTGGTTTTAACAGCTGCCTCAAGAAGAAAAGTTTATTGATTTTATAATCCCAAGAATCAAGAATTTACTTGCCTATCTCCTTCCATGTCTAAAACCTGCTGAGTATAAAATTATACTCTTTACCTTTACCGAAAACAAAGTGGCTACCTACTTTACAGAAGTCACAAAGCTTTGGGAACTAAGACAGATGCAGAGTTTGGAGTAGTATCTTAGATGTGGTATTTTAGCTTATCTTCCCATCATGGTCTTCCAAGTACTAGAGAAAATAATAGAGCCTTATTATGACTATCCTACTTTTCTAGTCCTAATGGATTTCAAGGATTTCCTTGACCCTCCTCATCTCAGAGGAAAAGGGTTTTGGAGTCTTGTTTCTTTTCTAAATCTATAGGAACAGATCCATTTTAGAGGTCCTCTCAGGTACTCCAGTTAACCCCTTGAATGACACAGGTTAAAACTGCATGAGTTCAGTTATATAAAGATTCTTTTCGACAGTCAGTACTGTAGTTCTACACTACAGGTGGTTGGTTGAATTCATGCGTGTACAGCCGTAGGTATGGAGAAACTATGGATACAGAGGGGGACTATAAGTTATAAACAACTTTTTGACTGCACAGAGAGTTGGTGTCTGGCCCCTAAACCCTGCTTTGTTGCAGACAGTTTCTATACATTATTTGCTATCCTCACAGTGCTCTGAGGCAGACATTATTGCTCTATTTTATAGACTTAATTAATGAATTTTAGTTAATGCATCTCTAAATAAAGTAATTCTCTGTGGTAGATTAAATTCCTGCTACTCCTTATAGAAAAAGCAAAAGAATTCCAGAAAAACATCTACTTCTGCTTCATTGACTACAGTAAAGCTTTTGACTGTGTGGATCACAACAAACCAGAAAATTCTTAAAGGTAAGGAAAGAGAGATCTTACCTGTCTCCTGAATAACTTATATGTAGGACAAGAAGCAACAGTTAGAAGTGAACATGGAACAATGGACTGGTTCCAAATTGGGAAAGAAGTACGTCAAGGCTGTATATTGTCACCCTGCTTATTTAAGTTATTTGCAGAGTACATCCTATGAAATGCCAGACTAGATGAACCACAAGCTGGGATCAAGATTTCTGGGAGAAATATCAAAAACATCATATATGCATATGATACCACCCTAATGGCAGAAAGTGAAGAGGAACTAAAGAGCCTCTTGATGAAGGTGAAAGAGAAGAGTGAAAAGCTGGCTTAAAGCTCAGTATTCAAAATCTGAGATCATGCATCTGGTTCCATCATTTCATGGCAAATAAATGGTGAAAAAATGCAAACAGTGGCAGATTTTATTTTCTTAGACTCCAAATCCACTGTGGATGGCGACTGGAGCCGTAAAGTTAAAGAACCTTGCTCCTTGGAAGAAAAGCTATGACCAACCTAGACAGCATATTAAAAGCAGAGACATCATTTTGCCGACAAATGCCCATATAGTCAAAACTGTGGTTTTTCCAGTAGTCATGTACAGATATGAGAGTTGGACCAAAAAGAAGACCAAGCCCAGAAGAATTAGTGCTTTTTGAACTGTGGTGTTTGGGAAGATTCTCGAGAGATCAAGGAGATCAAATCAGTCAATCCTAAAGGAAATCTACCCTGAATATTCACTGGAAGGACTGATGCTGAAACTGAAGCTCCAATAGTTTGGTTACCTGATTCAAAGAGCCGACTCGTTGGAAAAGACCTTGATGTTGGGAAAGATTGAGGGCAGGAGAAGAGGATGAGAGGGCAACAGAGGATGAGATGCTTCGGTGGCATCATCGACTCAATGGACATGAGTTTGAGCAAATTCTGGGAAATAGTGAAGGACGGGGAAGTCTGGTATGCTGTAGTCCATGGAGTTGCAAAGACTGGGACACAAGTTAGCAACTAAACAACAACTCCCATCGAGAGGTGGAGCTTGCTTCCTTTCTTTTTAGTATAAGCTGGTTTCGGTGGCTTGGTTCACCAACAGTATGCAACACAAGTGGTGTTCTAGGACTTCTCAGGCTAAGTCACAGAAACTTTGCAGCTTCTGCCTGCAACTCCAATGACAGTTGTTCTTGGAGTCCTGAGCAGACATACAAGTCCAACTGGGGCCACCAAGTTACAAGGAAGCCCAAGATATGCTAATATAGCCTACAGTTGTTCCAGTTTCCGGACTTCGGAAACATCCCTGCTGATATCCCAATATCATGAAACACAGATAAACCTTCCACACCCCACCCAGACCAAATCCCTGACCCACAAAATCCATGAGATATAATAATAATAAGGTGATGTTGATGATAAATTATTTTTTACCAACTTCCCACAGGAATAAAACTGAATAAATTAGATTTTTCTTATAAGAAAACAAATAGAACCAATTTGAAATAACTCTGCCATCTTGTTTTATTTTTCTCCATATTCCGTTATCCAAAATGGCCTTTCATATATATATATATACATATATATATATGATCTGTTACTTCAATTGTCTGCCTTTTCCTGCAGAATATAAACTCCATAAGGACTTTGTTTTGCTTTGTAGAGCTTCCAAAGCACCTGCAACCAGAGTCTGGCAACGTGAGTGGATGCTCAAGGAATATTTGTTGAATAAATGGATGAGTCATGATTCACAGTAGAAAAAAAAAAAACATAGATATTACTCTCCTTTTCTGTATAGAATGTAATTCCTATGGGAAAATATGAAAACCAGGATAGCAGAAAGATAATATAACAAATATCTGGGTATCCCAAACCAGGAATTAACAGATGTTCAGATTACACCATGTTTTCATCAGAGTTTTTTTTTTTTTTTTTTCCTAAAGGAAATAAAATATTGGAGAGAGTTGAATCTGCCTAGATTTTCCTATTTCCCTTTCTCCTCTCCTAGAGGCAATACTATCAGTATTCAACATGCAAATTCTGTGTTTTTACTACCTATCATTTTATGCACGAACAATATATCTGCTTGGCTCTGCCTTCAAGTGAAAGTATATTATAGTCCCAAGCCCAGTTTCCCTGCTCTTGCTTCTTCCCTAGTCTCCCTCATGGCATCTTTTATCAGGTTTACTGCCACATCTGCCGAGCCGCTCTTTGATTTCTCTCTCACAGAATCATTTCAACATATTCCATCTCTTCTCCACCCAGCAGCTAGATTGATCCTTAAAAGCATCCATTAAGATCATGTGTTAATAACTTCCATCATCCTAGCCCATGGGGGCACCAGTGCAACTGGGATAAAATCCAGAATCCTTGCCATGTTCACCAAGGCCCTGTATGATGCACCCTCCAACCTCCAAGCCTTCCACTCTCCACCTTGCCCCCTGAGCTACAGGAGCACTGGCCTCCTTGCTGTTTAGGAAGCACACCAAGCACATTTCCACCTCTGAGCTTTTTCTCTTGCTTGTCCTTCCCTCAGATGACTGTTCCACAGAACTGTCTTCTGTGGTTCCATCAGATCACTGCCTGCATTTGGGTTTTGTTCAAAAGTCACTTCCCAGTGGGGTGGGGAACCCATTCAGTCTATAGTTGAAAAGTCCTCATGATCCCTTTTCAAAGGCTTTATTTTTCTCCATAAAATGTACCACCGCCTGACAGAATGTGCTCATGTATGCATGTATATATACATGCATTTATCTGTTTTTGCTGTCTGTTCCTTCACTAGATTATTTGTTAGGTCAGGGACCTTCTTTGATTACATCTTTTTTTGTGTCTCAAATAATAACTAAGATAAAGTAGATGCCCCCAAAATATGTGTTGAATGAAAAATATAGGAATATAGTGTTCTGTGTATATAAATTACATCATATGTGTTTGTATCTTGTGGCAACTTGCTTTACTCAATCAACATTGTTTTGGAAATATGTTCATGTTTTTTTTTATCGTTTTATTTTTTTTCATGCATGAATAACTATTTATGACTTTTTAATTTTTATTGAAGTTTTAGAAGCACAGATTTAAGAATCAACTAATTCTACAATGTTTCTCCCAAGAACTCTACAAAAGAAAAAACAAACAAAAAAACCTAGTGGGCATCATTCTCAGAGGCACTTCTTTTAGCCTCCTTCCTTTTTTTTTTTTTTTTTTGCCCACTACTAGCCCGTGACTTTAAGTGACATACTGCTTCATGAGTTTTTAGTTTCAGTGTTATCCATGGACTCTCCACGATGGATAAGGAGGAACCAGCTTTCTTTCCTTCCCTGTCTTCATTACATACTAGTGTTTTAACTGGAGCATAATTGCTTTACAATGTTGTGTGAGTTTCTGCTGTACAACATGAATCAGGTATAAATCTACATATATCCCCTCCCTCTTGATCCCCCCTCCCTCCCTTCCCATCCCATCCCTCTAGGTCATCACACAGGACCAAACTAAGCTCCCTGTGTTATGCAGTCACTTCCCACCAGCTGTTTTATACACAGCAGTATATATATGTCAATGCTAAACTCAATTCATCCCACCTCCTCCTGCCCCCACTGTGTGCGTGTTTTATATATATATTTATATATCTAGTCTTCTGTTATTCCATACAGTTTATTTATGCATCTCTCTATTTTTAGATTGTAGTTACTTTTTAAAAGATTTATTCATTTATTTTATTTATTTGTTTTTGGCTGTCCTGGGCCTTTGTTGCTGTGCACAGGCTTTCTCTAGTTGTGGAGAGTGGGTGCTATTCTTCATTGCTATGTGTGGGCTTCTCATTGTGGTGGCTTAGCACAGGCTCTGGGCATGTGGACTGCAGAGCCTGGCCTCAGAAGTTGCGATGCAGGGGCTCAGTTGCTCCGAGGCATGTGGAATCTTCCCGGACCAGGGATTGAATTGGTTACCCTTGCATTTGCAAGGCAGATTCTTAACCACTGGACCACCCAGAAGCCCTGTAGTGACTTTTGGATTTCACTTCTCTAAACATTGCTGAGAGAAATTTTTAGAAAAAAATTTTATTGGCGTATAGTTGATTTATAATGTTGTGTTAGTTTCTGCTTTATAGCAAAGTGAATCAGTTATACATGTATCCACTCTTTTTTAGATTCTTTTCCCATACAGGTCATTACAGAGTATTGAGTAGAGTTCCCTGTGCTACAAAGTAGGTCCTTATTAGTTATCTATTTTATATATAGTAGCATGTATATGTCAACCCAATCTCCTAATTTATCCCCCCGCCCAAAAAAACCCCACATTTTTAAAAATATACTTTTCTTGTTTGTTTTTCCTTGTAGGTGTATAACAGAATTAAATTTCTGAGTTTTCTCACCTAGCAGTTAAATTTATCTAAAAAAATAATTGTACTGAAATGAGTTTTTGGCCTACAGGATTAATCTATCATCCATGAAATGTCCCTCTGCAAACTTAAAAGGTGTTTTAGGAGTGGGGAGAAAAACAGTATTATAAACCATTTTTAAAGGATAAGTTAAGAGATTAATATTCTATTTATCTCTTAAATCTCATACTTTTCTGACATCATGCCTCAGTGGTGTATATGTTCTGCCGTTAAAACTAGACTGTAATGTTACTTCTGATTAAATTATTTCATTGATATTGTGTCCATGCATGTTTGTATGGGTGTGCATAGCAATATGATCATTTGAATTACTGTGTTCCCGATGGTTTAAGCAACACTAATATTCCATTAAATCATAGAGGATCTATTCAGAGAATTTTGCATTTTGCTTGCTACAGTTTAAAAAGGGCCAACTTTATTACAAAGTTGTGAAGTTTGTTAACTGAAGAGGTGGTGAGAAAAATACATTGAAAAACTCATTCAAGCTGTAATTCTAAGATATAGACAATTTTCCAAAAACTTGGAGCTTTCAATGTGCTTTGAAATAGCATATTTTATTGGTGATATCATACATCTTGACTATGAAGCTATGAATGCCACTAAAACAAATAAGAAAAAAATTGCTTTTGGGCGTGGTTATTTTGACTTGCTCACTGTTAAATGATTCGGAAAGAAAAAAAACAGCTGAGTTCAATTTACTTCATTTGTAATTTGTAACAATTTGGATAGAAGTTAATCTAAATGTCAACATTTTAAAAAGTTTATCTATGCTAAGAAAAATTACAAAGTAACTGCTGTATGGCAATTATACCTCACTAAACCTGGAAGAAGTTGGATTCAGGAAATATAATTTATTCATTTAGCAGTTACTTATTGAGGGCCTACCAAGAATCAGGTGCTATTCCAGAGACTCAGGACACATTTATATATAAAATACTTGAGGTCTTTACTCCATTTGAGCTTACTATAACAGTAGTAGGTGAGATAATAAACAAGGAAATTCATGCTTAAATGAGGTGATGCCACAACATGAACTGACTTGTATCGTGAAGTCCATAACACAGGGCAGTGTGATTGAAAGTGAGTGTGTCTGGGGGACAGAGTGGGTCAGATTTGCCTTGGCTGTGGGATCCTGGGGCCACCTCTGAGAAGGTAACAGTTGAGCTACGAGCTGCATGAGGTATCAGCCATGCTGACATCTAGTGAAAGATTCTGCAGTCAAAGGAGCAGCAGGTAAGAATAAGGGTGAGAACAAGTTTGCTGTGTGTGAAGACTGCCAAGGTCTGTGTGGCTGAGAACGTGAAGGAGAGAGGGGCAGAAGATACAGGTGGCGGAACAGCTAGGAACCTTGGGCTAAGGAGCTGGATTTTAAGCTAGGAATTCCAAGGTATTCTGGAACGCCACTGAAAAGGTTTAGCAGAGGAGCAGCATGGCAGATTTATTTGTATGTGTGTTATGCTAGATATATATAATATATATATATTTCGACTCATAATTATTAATATACTTAAATTGTATTATTATTATAGTGCAAGAAAGGTGCCATTTTACCTCTCTCCTCTTAGGGATTTTGAGCTTGGTCTAATAAATAAACTGACCACAGACAGATTAGAGAAAATCTAATAAGTTTTACCTGACGTGAGAGCCCTCGTGAGGAAATGGAGACCCAAAAAGTGGCAAAACCTAAATGCTTTATGCCAGGTTGAACAAAGAGAGGCAATTGTGAGAAAGCACTTAAAATATAAAGTAGGAGATAAGTTCATGTGTCTTAAGATTCTTGATTGAACCCCAAACAGGCGACTGATCGCTTCCACTGCACACTCCTATTAGATTGTGCTGCATTAAGTCCTTTGATCCATTCTAACTTTCTCCCTTTAACTGTTACATTCTGACCCCTGTCCTGGTTGCTACTGTGCATGCCTCTGAATGACTGAGTAGGCCTATTGGAGCAGTCTTTTCTTTAAATATTAAAAAGCTAAAACAGGCCCATGCAAAGACTGGTTCTAAAAATTGTCTTCATTTGAAACTATTGTTTTAAATTTTAGAATGCCTATTTTAATTCAAAAATTAGACATGTTAATTTTGTTAACAGGGGCATCCAGTCCTACCACTTCATGGCAAATAGTAGGGGAAAAAGTGGAAACAGTGACAGGCTTTAGTGTGTTAGGCTCCAGTGGGAGCAGATGGGAACTGCAGCCATGAAATTAAGACACTTGCTCCTTGGAAGAAAAGCTCTGACAAACCTAGACAGCATATTAAAAAGCAGAGACATCACTTTGTCAGCAAAGGTCCATATAGTCAAAGCTGTTGTTCTTCCAGAAGTCATGTACAGATGTGAGAGTTGAACCATAAAAAAGTTGTACAGATGTGAGAGCACTGAAGAACTGATGCTTTCAAACTGTGGGGCTGAAGAATACTCTTGAGAGTCCTTTGGACAGCAAAGAGATCAAACCAGTCAATCTTAAAGGACAGGAACCCTGAATATTCATTGGAAGGACTGATGCTGAAGCTTCAATACTTTGGCCACTTGATTCGAAGAGTCAACTCATTGGAAAAGACCCTGATGCCAGGTAAGAGTGAGGGCAGGAGGAGAAGGGGCGACAGAGGATGAGATGGTTGGATAACATCACCAACTCAGTGGACATGAGTTTGAGCAAACACCAGGTCATAGTGAAGGACAGGGAAGCCTGGTGTGCTGCAGTCCATGGGGTCACAGAGAGTTGTACTTACTGACTGAACAAAAAGAACAATTATAAAATTTAGAAAATTGAGAAAAATATAAATAAGGAAAATAGTATCAAGACGCTTACACCTTGAAAGGAAAGTTATGACCAACCTAGGTAGCATATTTAAAAGCAGAGACATTACTTTGCCAACAAAGGTCCATCTAGTCAAGGCTGTGGTGTTTCCAGTGGTCATGTATGGATGTGAGAGTTGGACTGTAAAGAAAGCTGAGCACCAAAGAATTGATGCTTTTGAACTGTGGTGTTGGAGAAGACTCTTGAGAGCCCCTTGGACTGCAAGGAGATCTAACCAGTTCATTCTAAAGGAGGCCAGTCCTGGGTGTTCATTGGAAGGACTGATGCTGAGGCTGAAACTCCAGTCCTTTGGCCACCTCATGCGAAGAGTTGACTCATTGGAAAAGACCCTGATGCTGATGCTGGGAGGGATTGGGGGCAGGAGGAGAAGGGGACGACCGAGGATGAGATGGCTGGATGGCATCACTGACTCGATGCACATGAGTCTGGGGGAACTCTGGGAGTTGGTGATGGACAGGAAGGCCTGGCATGCTGTGATTCTTGGGGTCACAAAGAGTCAGACACGACTGAGCGACTGAACTGATTGTACCATATCGTAAAACTAAAAAAATTTTAAGTCTTAAACTGCAAAGTACAACAAATAGGTTAATGTAGCAGTGCCACATAATGTTAGTGTTTCTACCATTCAGAATTGACACTTGCTAACCATTTGTCCTATTACTTGTAGACAGTTCCTTACATTTTTAAAGTGTGGGGTAGAATACAAATGGAGACCCACACTTTTTATGTCTAAATACTTAAGATCCAAATCAAGACAACACACTATTAAAGTATATCTTTATATATCAGTATACCCTCTTACACTGGCAGTTTTCCTGACAAAAAATGTATAAAGCTATACTTTAAGACTTGAGCTTCCCTTGAGGCCCAGCTGGTAAAGAATCCGAGCAATGTGGGAGACCTCGGTTTGATCCCTGGGTTGGGAAGATCCCCTGAAGAAGGGAAAGGCAACTCACTCCAGAATTCTGGCCTGGAGAATTCCATGGACTATATACCCCGTGGGGTCACAAAGAGTTGGACACTACTGAGCGACTTTCGCTTAAGACTTAAAAGTTAGTAAGTAATAAATATGATTTAATTTTAATTACTACTGTGCAGGTGTGGGAGTTTGCTGATGGGCTCTTGATATTTAGATGATTACTAAATTAAGATATATATAATCTATGATTAATTATATATTTTCCACAAAATTTTTTTCTTACCTTCATTTCAGCAAGTCACTAATAATATTGTTATAATCAAGATTTTCATGTACTTTGTCTTCTATTGATCATAATACCAGATTTTAACAACTTTTCTTCAGTCATTGAGGTTCTTAGATAATTTTTTTGTTAATTTCAGTTCAGGCAACTTCTTTCATCTAACACAGTATCAACTGGAATTATCATTAAACTTATTTAAAGTATTAAGTATTTGCAACTCCTGTTACAAAAGATTAATTGACCCAAAATATAATAAGCTCCTACAAATTAACTAGAATATAAACCCAACAACCTGATAGAACAATAGGCAAAGGATATGTTTCATAGCCAATTGTACTTATTTTTTTAAATTATTCAAATTCTTTGCATAGATGACCACTTTGTTGTCCCAAGTACATATACCTACTGATACGTAACTGTCACTTTGTAATGTAAATTCTTTTACATGTGGATCTGTTTCTGAGTTCTTTATCATAGAATACTGGTGCATTTATGTAGCAATAAATTTCTAAAAATTTCTGTAAAAATAAAAAATATATATATACAGGGAGGCCAAGGGAAGATAAGGATGACCTTTACAAGGTGTGTCTGTACAGAATTTGCTCTGTTCTGACTCCTGGTTGAAGAATGTTTCTTTTCTTCCTTGATACAGGGAGGGAATTGTTCCCACTGCAGTTTTATGTTTTTGATTTATATATATATTGTTTGGGGGAAGAAAAGGGGAAATTGGAATATGCTTCCTGCGTCACTTCAGTTCAGTCGCTCAGTTCTGTCCGACTCTTTGTGACCCCATGAACCGCAGCATGCCAGGCCTCCCTGTCCATCACCAACTCCGGAGTTTACCCAAATTCATGTCCACTGAGTCAGTAATGCCATCCAACTCTCTCATCATCTGTTGTCCCCTTCTCTTCCTGCCCTCAATCTTTCCCAGCATCAGGGTCTTTTCCAATGAGTCAGCTCTTCACATCAGGTGGCCAAAGTATTGGAGTTTCAGCTTCAACATCAGTCCTTCCAATGAACACCCAGGACTAATCTCTTTTAGGATGGACTGGTTGGATCTCCTTGCAGTCCAAGGGACTCTCAAGAGTCTTCTCCAACACTACAGTTCAAAAGCATCAATTCTTTGGCACTCACCTTTCTTTACAGTCCAACCCTCACATCCATATATGACTACTAGAAGAACCATAGACTTGACTAGATGGACCTTTGTTGGCAAAGTAATGTCTCTGCTTTTTCATATGCTGTCTAGGTTGTTCCTAACTTTCCTTCCAAGGAGTAAGCATCTTTTAATTTCATGGCTGCAGTCACCATCTGCAGTGATTGTGGAGCCCTCATAAATAAAGTCTGACACTGTTTCCACTGTTTCCCCATCTATTTCCCATGAAGTGATGGGACCAGATGCCATGATCTTCATTTTCTGAATGTTGAGCTTTAAGCCAACTTTTTCACTCTCCTCTTTCACTTTCATCAAGAGGCTCTTTAGTTCTTCTTCACTTTGTGCCATAAGGGTGGTATCATCTGCATATCTGAGGTTATTGATATTTCTCCCGGCAATCTTGATTCCAGCTCGTGTTTCTTCCAGCCCAGCATTTCTCATGATGGACTCTATATATAAGTTAAATAAGCAGGGTGACAATATACAGCCTTGACGTACTCCTTCTCCTGTTTGGAACCAGTCTGTTGTTCCATGTCCAGTTCTAACTGTTGCTTCCTGACCTGCATACAGATTTCTCAAGAGGCAGGTCAGGTTGTCTGGTATCCTATCTCTTTCAGAATTTTCCACAGTTTCTTGTGATCCACACAAAGGCTTTGGCATAGTCAAGAAAGCAGAAATAGATGTTTTTCTGGAACTCTCTTGCTTTTTCCATGATCCAGTGGATGTTGGCAATTTGACCTCTGGTTCCTCTGCCTTTTCTAAAACCAGGTTGAACATCAGGAAGTTCACGGTTCACATATTGTTGAAGCCTGGCTTGGAGAATTTTGAGCATTACTTTACTAGCGTGTGAGATGAGTACGATTGTGTGGTAGTTTGAGCATTCTTTGGCATTGCCTTTCTTTGGGATTGGAATGAAAACGGACCTTTTCCAGTCCTGTGGCCACTGCTTAATTTTTCCAAATTTGCTGGCATATTGAGTGCAGCACTTTCACAGCATCATCTTTGAGAATTTGAAATAGCTCAACTGGAATTCCATCACCTCCACTAGCTTTGTTCATAGTGATGCTTCCTAAGGCCCACTTGACTTCACATTCCAGGATGTCTGGCTCTAGGTGAGTGATCACACCATCGTGATTATCTTGGTCATGAAGACCTTTTTTTTACAGTTCTTCTGTGCATTCTTGCCACCTCTTCTTAATATTTTCTGCTTCTGTTAGATCCATACCATTTCTGTCCTTTATCGAGCCCATCTTTGCATGAAATGTTCCCTTGGTATCTCTAATTGTCTTGAAGAGATCTCTAGTCTTTCCCATTCTATTGTTTTCCTCTATTTCTTTGCATTGATTACTGAGGAAGGCTTTCTTCCTCTCTTTGCCATTCTTTGGAATTCTGCATTCAGATGCTTATATCTTTCCTTTTCTCCTTTGCTTTTAGTTTCTCTTCTTTTCACAGCTATTTGTATGGCCTCCTCAGACAGCCATTTTGCTCTTTTGCATTTCTTTTTCTTGGGGATGGTCTTGATCCCTGTCTCCTGTACAATGTCACGAATCCCCGTCCATAGTTCATCAGGCACTCTATCTATCAGATCTAGTCCCTTAAATCTATTTCTCACTTCCACTGTATAATCATAAGGAATTTGATTTAGGTCATACCTGAATGGTCTAGTGGTTTTCCCTACTTTTTTCAATTTAAGTCTGAATTTAGTAATAAGGAGCTCATGATCTGAGCCACAGTCAGCTCCTGGTCTTATTTTTGCTGACTGTATAGAACTTCTCCATCTCCTTCCTGCATAGGCTCTCTCTAAAGTGCCTTTCTGTCCAAAACCATTCCCACACTCGTATGACATACCTAGGGGTGGCCCAATCTGCCACCCCTCAATATGATTAATAATAGTGTATTATATACCACACTTATTGTATTCATATATGTTTATATGCTGGTTTTCCCTGGTGACTCAGATGTTAAAGAATCTGCCTGCAGTGCAGAAGACCTACTAGGTTCAACCTCTGGGTCAGAAAGATCTGGAAAATGGAATGTCTACCCACGCCAGTATTATTGCCTGGAGAAGTTCCATGGACAAAGGAGCCTAGTGGGCTACAGTCCATGAGTCACACAGAGTCAGACACAACTGAGTGACTAAGCATGATATGTACATGCTATATCTTTATATATGTTTATGCTATAAATTTCTATACTTTAGTAGGCTTTCTGGCTACTGCATGGAGAATGACCCCAGTTAAGAACTACTAAGAAGGGGATAGTATTGGAGATAGGGAACACCATCCGTATTTAATATATATTTGGTGGTATAGCATAAATGACTGATTGGACCTAGAAAGTTCAGGAAAAAAGACAATGGTTCTAGTGTATTACTTCCCATTTGCCTGTAAATAATATTCTCATTGCTAATGATATTTATCTACAGTTTACTATGCAGAACCTGAAGGGCTTCTTTTGACAAGGACGTCTTACTTGCTGACTTTGTTGCTATTTACAGAGTCTACTTAAATGTAGAAAACTACCAAATGACTTACTAATCTGGGCTTGTCAGTTATTCAGTCAGGTCCTCTCCCTAATTGCCCTCAATCATGAGGATTTGTGATACTGTGAAAGGAAAGTACCTGCTGCTGATAAATATCAGTACATCTGCTTAATCATTTATAAAGTCCTGAATTATTCATGTATGTTTGTGTGACTGCAAGCACTTTGGGGACTTGTGGGTATGACTTGATGTCCCAGATGGAAAGCTAGTACTATGTCTATAGGTAGGGATGTGGAGGACTCAGGAGTGATCATAAAGCTATGGAAAGTGGAAACAGTTTGACTCCAAATAATGGAAGCTATCTCCCTGTGCTTTCACTTTGCTGCCGGGTCCCCAGGAACCATCTTTTCTTAGCCATCGAGATATGTGCCCCCATCTAATCCCCTCAGATTTCCTTACACTCAGCAGCCCCAGATATGACAGCCACTTTCCATGTGATACATTTTCTCACCTTCAGTGCTCTGATTCCTGACTGTGGTGTAGGATGCCATTACATGTATCTATGTGACCAGCCACATCCTGTGGACACCTAAACTTGAGCTTCAGAATCAGTCAGATGGACGCTCTCCTTTGTTTATTCTGGATGTCACATTCATTTTCAGTTTAAGATCACATTCACTTTTTTGAAATGTACATGACATAGTTTCTTTTTCTCTCCAAGGAAAGATTAAAAATAATCATGACTTTTCTGGCTAAAAACTAAAACAGATACTGTTTAGAATGCTTTTGACATAAAATATATTACAGTTAGTAATCACTGAAATTGGTAATAACAAAACAAGTAGCCACCATTTCATGGCAGCTGGTCGTGTGCCAGGCAGTTAGCTAGGCCCTAGAAATATGCTATTTCTAAATGGTATGGTGTTTCTCTCAAATACATATTATTATTCCCACTTGATAAATTTGGAAACTGGAACTGAGAAGTCCTGTAGACTTGCTGAAATTTGCCCTGCAGGTGAGCAGCACGTCCAGCTTTCAAACAATCTCTTTGGCTCAAGAGCTCACCTTCTCAACCACCTCACTCTCCACCCCTTTTAAAATAAAAAGAGCACCATTGACTGTTTGCATCCCACTCTGTTTCAGGAATTGCATGAATATAATCTCAATTGGCTCCTCCCCAAAGACTAATAAAATGGCTATTTTGTACCTATTTTATCACCAAAAAATAAGAGGTTGAGAGAAGTTCCATAACTTACTGTTTCATCACAGGCTTAACAATTTCAAGAGAGAGAAAACCTAGTTGTTGATAATTCATGTAAAGTCAAGGGGCACGACTTGCTTCTATTATGCTAGAGCTCAAAATATGTCACCTTCCTCTCTCCATATCTTGGTTGTGCTTGCTCTCTGTCAGCTACTGGCACACACAGCCTTTCCTGTTGAAGGGGCTGAATGGCTGCCGACTGCTGAAGGCTCACATCCTGTCTGCTTACCAGTCCTTAGCAGGCCAGCCATGCCTCTTTCCCTGAACTTCCTGCACATTTCTGGAACTGAATATCATTTTCCTTGTTTGGCTGAATCTGAACCCCCAGCTCCCTGCTGCAGCAGGGAAGTGAGCTCAACACAACACAAAGCCCATGAGGAGAAGAGAAGTCGTCCATTGTACCTTCAACCCAGAAAAGGGGAGATGACCACGGAGTGAGTAAAGCAAACAACAAAATAACATCTGTCCATCCAGAAGCAGTCAGGGGCATAGACAGGTCTCAAATTCAGATCTATAAGGCTTCAAAGCACTTTCTCTTACCGTTTACACCGATTCATCTCTGGATAATTGTCTTTAAAACTCTATTGTGAGATAATTTCAAAATGTCCTGTACTTTTGTGAAAAAATGCCATTTTGTTAAGGAAATGACCTTTAGAAGCATCAGCCTGCTTGTGATATATCTCTTAAAAGAAGTCTGTCAACATACAGAGAAATACTATTTCTAGAAGCTAGAGATTCTAAAGTCAAGATTTAAAAATGCAATGCTTTAGTATCTAATTTCATGGCAGAATTTTGCATTAAATAAAATGTCCCTGTTTACATCTTGAAAATAAAGGATATTTGGCATAGAATGGACTTTCTCCTCACCTTTCAAGAATGCACTACTATTTTCTATCTTTCCCCACACACAGTCTTTATCAGCATTTCGATAGTCTTTATTTCAGTGTTTTTGACCTCCCACTTTGAGAACAATACTCTCACCTTGGGAGAAATTAAGTAGAAAAAGGGGCACAGAAATAAATAATGTAACCCAGTGGAAAGAGTACAGGATGAGGAATCTGGAAGCCAGGGTGATGATCCCACTTTGATAATACCTCTCTGTGAGTGAAGGATAGCAAATTAGTTCCTAACTTTTTAAGACGATCCTCCTACAAGCCTCTTAGATAATCTCATTATTGGCTGTATTTTTACACTGGGGACAGTAGAGCTTTTCAATTTAGCCAGTGAATCAAAATTCATTCACTCAGACAAAAATGAATTGAGAGTCTGTGGCAAAGTGCTGTGGTACATATGCTGAAACCCAGAAGATAGTTCTTCAAGGGAATCTGTCATCAGTCCCTAAAATGCATTGTCTAATAGGTACATGACACAGTGCTAGAAGAGGGGACTGTAAAGATATCTAGAAAAGCTCTAAGGGGCTTATAATCTACCTGGAGAGACACAGTCAAAGAGAAAGCTATGCAAAGCAGCATTTACAATGTGTCACATGAACAGGACAAGTACTTCAAGCATTTAACTTCTGATGAGCAGTTCAGACTTGGACTGTCCACACATACCCTGTAAGGTGGGTAAATCTAATTAATTCCATGAATATCAGCATAAAGGTAAATGTAGGAGGTCAAGGGAGCTATACAAGGACCATATTGTTGAACAATTATATCTAAATCCAGAGTAGACTTAATAAGGAAAGAAAAGATTGGTAAAGATCGCTCACAAACAGAGAAATGACCGTAATAGTCACATATTAAAATGTTGTCCATTACAGGAGCCACTAGTATGTATCAATATGTGTTGTAAATAAAAATATACATTGATTCAATGTGTAAAACCAGAATGCAAAATACATCAATAATTTTTATACTGACCACCTGTCAAAATTAAATGATGACATTTTGGGTACACTGGGTAAAATAAAACATTATTAAAATTAGTTATTTTGATGTGTCTTCTACAGCTTAGGTTATATGGCTTATTGAACAGCACTATTTAACTTGGCAGATAGGAACTGGGATTATGAATCCCATTTTTCACCAGTTCTCAATTCCAAGTTGTAAGGAAGCTCTAGATATCTTTATTCTAAAGCCTGGTCACTAATTTCAAAATGTTGGGGAATTGGGTGATATAACAGATACTTACTGAGCACCTACTCTTTTTTGGGGCTGCCATATAAAGTTGGATTTTTTTTTTATCCTCACTTCAAAGGAAGCTCATTCAGATTAAGTAACTTATCCTGGGTCCATAGAGCACAAACAGAATCAACCTCAGGACTTTCTCATTCCAAAATAGTTGTCTGTCTGTATACTACATTGTCTGAACCAGTGCTGCCTGAGTAGTAGAGTGTCAGGAAGTCAACACAGTATTTACATATTTACATCAAGGTATTTACAGAGACAAAGTGTAAGGGCTTTGGAGTCACCAACCTTGGATTCTAAGCCTGGGTCTGCTCTTTTGTAGCTGGGCAAATTATTTAACTACTCTAAGATTCTGTTTTGTCATCTATAAAAAGTGGGCATGAGACTAATGCTGTTCTAAATGTTAAATCAAATTCTGTTAATTAAGTACTTAGTTCCCAGCCCACAGTTAGGGTTTAGTGAATGATAGTAGCATGTTTAAGATAAAGGGCCGGGGATAAGCATGTTGATTCAGGCCCTATTGCTTATCTGATGGGTATAGAATTAGAGCACTGCTCTGGTGCCCTTAACTTACCAGCCATGTGACCTTGGGCCAGATACATCTCTGTGCCTCAGTCCCCACTGGCATATGAATTGGGTTTAATAGGAATCCCATCCCCATTGTCACTGGGATGATTAAATGAGATAATACATGAAAGTTGCTTAGAACTCTACCTGGAGCAAAATAATGTAAAAATGATAATTGCATTGTTGCTTTTACTGTTGTTAATACTCAGAAGACATTTGTTTTTCCGAAATGTATTTATATGTATATATTTATTTATTCTTTTAGCTTTTTGATTTTGTTCTATTTCTTGATATTTGCCTTTAAATTTAGGTTTAGGACCACTGCCTTTTTGAATTTATTCCTTTTAGACTCTTCCCAAAGAGCTAGTGCTATACATGTGCTGGCTGTTAGTAGCCACTGCCCTCCCCACTTCAACCAGCTTCTTACCTGCCGCCCAGTGTGGGTTTTATCATGCAAATCCCACTGGCAGAAGAAAGAAATCACTTTTTTTCCCAATACTGAATCCTTAGAACCTAGCAAAATTCCACCCACAAACTAGGTATTCAATAAATTTGTCTAATGAATGAGAAATCAGGTAGCTATGCCTATTAGACTAATAATAAAAATAAAGATTTAGATAGAGTTCTGATTAGTTTCTGCATGTAGAATTCTTCTATGAAGAAAGTCTTTGAAAATTTGTAAATCATTGACCATATTCTGGATAACTGAAGTCACTGGTTAAGTGAGATTTATTGGGGCTGAGACTATTTGGGGGCATGAATAAAACTGCACTTACTTGACCTTTTTATTTCATCTTCAATAAGATGGAGGAAAGATCTGCTGTCACAGACATAGAGGGGATTCATAGTGGTGCCCCTTGTCTAGTGGAACTGCACTGGTAGTTTTCAGATTGGACAACAGTTTTAGAAACTTCAGTGTGTTGTCTAGATTATTATAGATTTATAACTCTTTGACTTATTCTTATACCCTCACTCTCCAAAAGCTGGTTGAATAGGCTCTGCTGTGAAGACAGAAGTGCATCATTACCTGGACAGCTGTTGCTCAGGGATGCCCTATGAACCCCTGCACAGTTTGTCCTTAATACTAATAAATGTCACAATCTACACAACCCCAAATTATGTTTTTTTTTTCTTTACATGCTGAAAGCACTGCTGATTTCAACAATGAAGAATTGTATGGTATGTAATTAAGTGTAAAAGAGACTTTTATTCTTTTCTAGTTTGGGGTGATAGAATAATTTCCAACTCATTAAAATTTGATTGTTAAATTTTGAGGCATGCATCTAAAAAATATCAGGCCACTGATGAGTAGATTACAGACTATCCACAGTTTCTGCTCTCATTTGTTTCCTTCCAAAGAGGCACAAGATTTGGTTTATTAGTTATTGCCTCTTTGGATAGAGGCAGATTAAAAAACAACATAGAAAAGAATATCTGGCAGTTGGAATTTTTTAATAATAATGATATAAATAAATAATGTAATAAAATCAGAGTGTATATTTCTTCTTGGATAAACACAGTAAAATAGAAAGCAGTGCCAAATTGAAATTAAAATATCAAGTATAGCATGTTAACCTAGATGATCAGGATTTTTTTACCAACTCATATTCACAGGTTAAATTTATAGAAATTGTTAGTACTCTCCCATTGATAACATTTCCCAGTATGACTGTCAACTATTGTTTATTTTTATAGCTGAAATTGGACTTATGAACATTTGCCAAATACAAACAAAATTTGCCAAATACAAACAAAAATTTCAAACAAAATTTCCTTGTTTGAATTTTTCAAAAAGAAAAAAGTGTCATCTGTAACTGTAGTTCCAAAATTATCCTAGAAAATTTATATATGTATATACACACCACCTACACATATCAAACAGATGTTTGGGATAATGTAAAATATTGAGTTGGCCTAAAAGTTCATTCAGCTTTTTCCTTAAGAGCTTACAGAAAAACTCAAACTTTTGGGCCAACCCAATAAATCGTAGTATTTTAAAATAAATATAAAATACTTTAGACTTGACCTTGGGCAATAGGCATTAAGAATTCAAGGAGAGTTCTTTTTCTGGTGTTTCTAAATCCTCTGTCTTAATGAGTCTACCAACAGAGCCCTTTATTTATAGGGAATTAAATGGAAACGACTAAAGCAGTCCTGATAATATCCATCCGCTTTCCTGTTATTAAAGAGACTTGTAGTGCAATGGACTAGACAAACACTCTAATCTCACCTATTTTATTTCTAGTATAATGTCATGGGCTGGTGACAAGTGTGTAGTTACTTAAGAGGCTTATTTAGATACTAAATACCCAAGTAGGGGAACCCTGAATCATTATAAGACATGCATGCTAAGTTGCTTCAGTCATGTCTGACTCTTTATGACTCAATGGACTGTAGTCTGCCAGGCTCCTCTGTCCATGGGATTCTCCAGTCAAGAATACTGGAGTGGGTTGCCATGCCCTCCTCCAGGGGATCTTCCCAACCCAGGGATGGAACCCAGTTCTCTTACGTCTCCTGCATTGGCAGGTGGCTTCTTTACCACTAGCGCCACCTGGGAAGCCCATTATAAGATATAATAACAATAAAGAAGTAAAAAATACAGGGAGGCCTAACTGATGAATTATGAGTTGGCCTAAACATGAGCATGTTCATAGGGCCAGGCAAATCCATCAGCACAATACTGCCCCTAGCAGCCTGCTACCCATAGCTTGGCAGCTGCTCATTATTAACGGGTCATGTTTCAGGGCAGACCGCCAGATGGCACCATGTCCAGTTTATGCTGAAATACCAGCCTTATTGCCATGCCTGAACCCTTCATGCGCTTCCCGCTTTATGCCAAGGTGTGGGACATCCACTTTCATTTCTGTCCATGTCTATCATGTATTACCTTTCTTAGACTTTGCCTTTTAAGTTTACTCTGCGTGTCCACTTAATCAGATCTTACCTGACTAAAATATTAGGGACAGAAAGAAAAAATACACACACTCATTAGTTCATAGCTTAGCACTATTTAGATTGCAAAGGCAGGGAAAGAATCTCTACCTGTGACAAGTCATATCTTATTATTTCTCTAAAAGTGCAACAAAAATCTAGCTCCTCTTGAAGAAGAGTAGCAAAAAGAGATTTTATTGTCATTGGGCCTGGTTTAGTTCTACTTTAAAAGCAAGTTGGCCTTCATTTCTCCTGGGGCATGAGTGCTACTGAACAGAAGGATTGACAAGACCACAGTTTTAGCACATTTTTAAATCCTACTGTGTGCAGAGGGAAGCAGGTAGAGCCTTTTCTTTCTCTGCTATGATATGGAGGTTGACTTTGTGACAATCTTCTCTAGCCCAAGCAGGTGGATATGAGTGAAAAAAAGTATGAGTGTGATGAGAGTGTGAGGTGTGGCTCACCACCCCGTCAGTTTCCCTCTAGAAATTGGCAAGGTGGACGCCTTCGTGTATCCAAATGCGGCTCCTTAACAGCTTGCTTTGTCATCTGAGGAAGCTGGTATAACTCATTTCTGCTTCTCTTCACAAGTCAAGGTGTGGCAATGTCCTGGGGCTTTCTTATTTCCTGGCTTCTCTGAATCCACAGGGAGCTTCTCCATTTAGAAATTGAATTTTTACAGTGATCTCTGGTAGAGGCCGTTTAAGCTTTTATCCCATCCCCAACATATCCTTTAAATGACATATGTTTGACTCTTTCTGCTCCTTCTGTTTATTAGGATGCTAGGTAATTTACACCTAAGGACTGTGTTTACAGGTTTTTAATATCTTATCATCATCATCTCAGATTTTGAAAATAAATTAAAAGTTAAATGTTTCTTTGAAGGCATTTAAAACTTTTTGAGGGTATTAATTTGTGAGTAACTGAAGCTTATCTCTGGTAATACTGCACACTAAGTTACAAAATCTACCTTATCTAAGTATTTCTTTTTTAGTATTTAGGAAGAATATTCTGGTGGTATGGAGGACTTTACCTAAAGTTATTTAATAAAGTGAGGGAAAAGGGATAAAGTGGTCAACAGGTCAGTGTTTGGAGTCTTAAAGGACAGAGTTCAAATCCCATGTCTGCCATTAACTAGCTATTTGACCTTGAGCAAATTCCACAACTTTTCCAACTTCCCATTCTTTCCTCTGTTTAGTGGAAATATGAATAGTAGCTGCTTCCTGGGCACCACTGTGAGAGTGAGTAATAATACTTCAGCGGCACCACTGTGTGGTAAGACAATACTTACCACAATGCCTGGCACGTGGTAAGAACACAAGTGAATTCTAGGGAGAGCTGTATCTGCCTCAGTATTACTGCGTTTTCTGAAGATTTTAAAAGTCTGATATGGACACTGTCTCTAAAATGCTCGTCTGTTTTGTGTGCTACAAGGAAATTTCACCTGAGTACTACCTACCATTTACTAACACATCTTACTGTGTACTTTAAATGATATGCCATAAAGAAAAATACACTTATGGAAACATACTTCTCACATACATAATCGAAAAGCAATTGCGTTTATAACACCCGCCTTCTTTGTACTCACTGAATGGCGTGTTCTTCAGGGGATGACAGCTTGCTGTATGGAATTTAGGGTCTCCTTTTTTCTCGGATGTTTTTCTGCACGCCGGCCCCTCCCCCCGACAGCCCGACCCCTGGTGGAGGTGTGGGCGGAGCTTGCGAGACACCAAGTACCAGGCTCACAGGTAACACAATGCCCATCAGATCCGCCTAGGCTCCCACTCAGCTCTAAGGTTGCCTGCTCGCCCGCACAGAAATGACGAAGGACAAAAACAGCCCAGGGTAGGTGGGATCTACCAGCTCCATCTGTTGTTACTTCCTCTGTTTTTATGAAGAAAACGTTTCCTACTTCCATTAGCAAATAGATCTCTGATTTCTGTGCAAGTGGAAAATCAAACCTTTGTGTTTATGAGACCAAACAGATGGATTTCTGTTGCCATTTGTTTCCTGGCAAAATGGGACCATGAACAAGGCAGGCAGCCAAAAGCATAGGTATTAAAGAAAGGCAAAACCCTCCGACATGCTCGGTTTGCTGTATCCATTACTTCTGATCCCTTTCAAAGCCATGGTGCTTTGTAATTATTTTACAGCATTTTTCTGATTTCATCCCAGCAGTCCCTATCATTGACTAGCACCTCTTATGGATGGGTTATACGATTTTAAACGATATGGAGATATAATCAGACGTTTTGGTCTCCATTTTAGTATGTTGTATTTAGCTTGATACATTATTTAAACATTCTAAAATAATTACTTGAGAAAATGAGTCATGAAAAAATGGTGTTTTTCTTAGAATGATAGTTTTTCAAGCACTTTGTATTTTAAACTAGCAGTGGTACTGGTCTAGCAACATCATGTGTCTGTTGGATAATCTGGTTTTCAGTTGTTTCTGGGCAATGGTAGATGTCTGTGTGACTTTTTAGAGCATCTGACATAGCAAAGGTATAGAAACTCATCTTTCACCCCAAGAAATAAACTCCTTTTATTTACTAATCCCTTTTATATCTATAAGGTTATGTTTTCATTTTCTTTGTTTAAGTACAATGTGGACTACAGAATTAGTATTTTTTAACGTCATTCAAATATCAAAATTGTATTACTTTACATAATTAAAGCTGTTTTTTCCTTGTGGTATGGAGTTTACAGATGGGGTAGGTGGGAAAAACATGATTTTTGAAACTTGAGTTATTTAACCAGATTACTTAATTAGCACTTTGCCACTTGGTTTGATAAAGTTGACCACAAATTTGCATCTGGGAAGCCAGAAAACCAAATTATCTGGAAACATAATTAAAACTATAGAATTGTTTGCCTGCATTATAGAAATACTTTAGGGGTTGAAATTTCCTATATAAGAATTAACCTGTTTCAACAGATGTTTCCCTTTTGACCAATTTGACACTTTATTTAATAATGAGAAAAATCTGCAGTTCTTCTTGCCTTCCTTCCATCAATATTTAAATAAGGAAAACCAGAGTTCTGAGGCAAAAACAGACAACTATGTAGAATGTGCTTTGGTCGCAAAACCAGTAGAGTTATTCAGAAACCTTAGCAAATTATTTCTTTAGAAATGGCCCCAGATGTACCACCACTTTCATTAGAAGATGTTAATCATTTAATACAGACCACTGTTCTGTGTGCCTTACATATATTAACACAATTATCACAACCACTCCTGTGAAATTGGTATTGTTATTATTCCTTTTGTACTTATTAGGATACTAAATGTAAAAAAGTAAATAAATTTTTCAGCATTGTGTATTTACTAATGATGGCAATAGAATCCATAGTAGGTTGGTAATAGATTTTTTAAAAATTAAAAAAAATCCAACAAGATTAAGTTTTTTAAAATTTAAATTTATTTATTTTAATTGAAGGCTAATTACTTTACAATATTGTATTGGTTTTGCCATACATCAATATGAATCTGCCACGAGTTTACACGTATTCCCAATCCTGAACCCCTCTCCCCACCTTCCTCCCCATACCATCCCTCTGGGTCGTCCCAGTGTACCAGCCCCAAGCATCCTGTATCCTGCACTGAATTTGGACTGGCAATTTGTTTCTTATATGTTACTATACATGTTTCAATACCATTCTCCCAAATCATCCCACCCTCTCCCTCTCCCTCTCCCACAGAGTCTAAAAGACTGTTTTATACATCTGTGTCTCTTTTGCTGTCTTGCATACAAGGTTATTGTTACCATCTTTCTAAATTCCATATATATGTGTTAGTATACTGTATTGGTGTTTTTCTTTCTGGCTTACTTCACTCCATATAATCAGCTCCAGTTTCATCCACCTCATTAGAACTGATTCAAATGTATTCTTTTTAATGGCTGAGTAATACTCCATTGTGTATATGTACCACAGCTTTCTTATCCATTCATCTGCTGATGGACATCTAGGTTGTTTCCATGTCCTGGCTATTATAAACAGTGCTGCGATGAACACTGGGGTACATGTGTCTCTTTCAATTCTGGTTTCCTCCGTGTGTATGCCCAGCAGTGGGATTGCTGGGTCATAAGGCAGTACTATTTCCAGTTTTTTAAGGAATCTCCACACTGTTCTCCATAGTGGCTGTACTAGTTTGCATTCCCATCAACAGTGTAAGAGGGTTCCCTTTTCTCCACCCCCCTCTCCAGCATTTATTGCTTATAGACTTTTTGATTGCAGCCATTCTGACTGGTGTGAAATGGTACCTCACTGTGGTTTTGATTTGCATTTCTCTGATAATGAGTGATGTTGAGCATCTTTTCATGTGTTTGTTAGCCATCTGTATGTCTTCTTTGGAGAAATGTCTATTGAATTCTTTGGCCCATTTTTTTTTTAATTTATTTATTTATTTTTAATTTTTACTTTACAATTCTGTATTGGTTTTGGCATAGATTGACATGAATCCACCACAGGTGTACATGCGTTCCCAAACATGAACCCCCCTCCCACCCCCCTCCCCACAACATCTCTCTGGGTCATCCCTGCGCGTCAGCCCCAAGCGTGTCATATCCTGCATCAGACATAGACTGGCATTTCGATTCTTACATGTTATTATACATGTTTCAATGTTTGGCCCATTTTTTGATTGGGTCGTTTATTTTTCTGGAATTGAGCTGCAGGAGTTGCTTGTATATTTTTGAGATTAGTTGTTTGTCAGTTGCTTCATTTGCTACTATTTTCTCCCATTCTGAAGGCTGTCTTTTCACCTTGCTTAAGTTTCTTTTGTTGTGCAGAAGCTTTTAATTTTAATTAGGTCCCATTTGTTTATTTCTGCTTTTATTTCCAATATTCTGGGAGGTGGGTCATAGAGGATCCTGCTGTGATGTATGTCGGAGAGTGTTTTGCCTATGTTCTCCTCTGAGTTTTATAGTTTCTGTTCTTAACATTTAGATCTTTAATCCATTTTGAGTTTATTTTTGTGTATGGTGTTAGAAAATGTTATAGTTTCATTCTTTTACAAGTGGTTGACCAGTTTTCCCAGCACCACTTGTTAAAGAGATTGTCTTTTCTCCATTGTATATTCTTGCCTCCATTGTCAAAGATAAGGTGTCCATAGGTGTGTGGGTTTATCTGGGCTTTCTATTTTGTTGCATTGATCTATATTTCTGTCTTTGTGCCAGTACCATACTGTCTTAATGACTGTGGCTTTGTAGTAGAGCCTGAAGTCAGGCAGGTTGATTCTTCCAGTTCCATTCTTCTTTCTCAAGATTGCTTTGGCTATTAGAGGCTTTTTGTATTTCCATACAAATTGTGAAATTATTAAGTTTTTAAGGTTCCATTGATGCTTTCTTCATAATATTCCAATTATAAAATATGTGCTTATGGATACAAATCAAACAGCACAAAGAAAAAATTCTGCCTCATTCCCTTTCTGAACCTACTCTCCTAATAGTGGAGAGTATCTCTCTGCAATTTTCTTCATGCTTAAGCAATAAACACATGTGTACTTTCCCACATGCACACATGTTTTTAAGTGAGTGAAGTGAAGCTTGCTAAGTCATGTTCAACTCTTTACAACCCCATGGACTGTACAGGCCAGAATACTGGAGTGGGTAGCCTTTCCCTTCTCCAGGGCATCTTCCCAAAGCAGGGATTGAACCCAGGTCTCCCTCATTGCAGGCAGATTCTTTACCAGCTGAGCCGCAAGGGAAGCCCAGGAATACTGGAGTGGGTAGCCTATCCCTTCTCCAGGGGATCTTCCCAACACAGGAATCGAATCAGGGTCTCCTGCATTACACACGGATTCTTTACCAACTGCACTATGAGGGAAGCCCTGCATATTCAGGCATAAAGACATCCTATTTGGTATTTCACTAAATTACATGTCATGGTAGAGTAATGCTTCACACCAATGGTTATGGCTCAGGTTTACAGTGGTGTATAATATTTCATGTGATGAATGAACCATGATTTATACATATTATGATGGATGTTCAGATAAGTGAATGATCAATTGCCTAAGTATTTAAAATAGACAGCTGACAGAAAGAATGAGATGAACCGGTTACTTTAACCAAAACTAAGATTTGATTATGAGGATATTTTTCATAATACTGCAATTTCTTAGTGATTACTTAATCAAACTTATGCCTGACTATATCCCAAGTACACACTTTTTAAAATGCTCCCCATCACTTTAAAGACTATAATTGATCTCATCATCTTTGTCTCTAAATAATATCTTAGTTTAGATTCTTTGAAGCAAACCAAAAAGACTTAGGACATGAGAAAATGGAAATGTCTGTATCTATTAAATTTTTGCGGATGGGGGAAGTAAAAATGCTAAGTCATTACAGTTCTAAATTTTGGATTGAAAAGCAAAACAAAAACAATAAAAACAATAAAGAGGAACAGGCAGCTCTGAAATAGATACATTGTCTGGGATATTCTCCATAAGAATATGCTTTCCATGGCTGACTGCACAGCAGTTCACTGTGTACAACCCATTGAGTTCCATGTCTCCAGTGGCATCAGTCTTATTTCCTGTAGAATAAAACAGGCATCTTTTAGCCACCTAGGTACATAGGAGAATTATCCCTTAAATGCTTTTATGTATCTATTTTATAGAGTCCTGAAAGAGAGTTTTTTTTCTCTTTTGAGTTTGAAAACAAAGTAAATCTTCTACAATGCTTGGTGCTTTCTTTTTGTGCCTCAGAAAAAAAATTCCTCATTTTTCTTATTTCTTAAAAACAAGCAGCTCATCAGGTCATTTGCTTGACTTTTCCTGTTTCTGGAACTGAAGCAAGTTTAGTAAAGCAGCAAACAGTGATTTCAGTTCTGTCCCCATCACAGATTGGGGAAAAAGAGAGACTATAGCACATTCTTTGTGCTCCTGTGGAACCCATCAGAGGTAGAGATGTGGAGCCTGGCTCTATTCTCATCTTAAATGTCTGAGAGAGAGTTTATGTTACGTTTATTTCTCAAGGTTTAGAGCAGAAAATACATATATGCTTTGGAGGTGATGACAAGAACACAGTCATCTGAGAATGGGAGTTTTAACGTGGATAATTCTGAACGTTCTGTTCTAGACCATCTGGAATCTAGGACTCCATCTGAGTGCATGCTATTGGAAATCTTACAAGTATATATCCTGGCTCTATTATATATATTATTCATACTTATGAATTCTACCCACTTGGAGACAAAAACTTATCCAGAAAATGCATCCTGGTAGTTATTCTTTAAATATACACTATTCAGAATAAAGGATTTGTTCTTATAATTTTGACATTTTGTGCATAGTCAGTTCCTTCAAAGCCAGTTCAGTTTCAAAGCAATTTATATGATCATTTTTAATTCAGAATGATAGAAACTTTTTCTCTTTTTGTTTGTTACATATTGATTTTGATGATGCTGGTTGGGATATTAATGATTTAAAAGTAGCACAAAGGGACAGAATTTAGTATAAATTTTTAATTGTTTTCCAGAAATGCTCATCTCTATTGAGACTGGCAATAAAAATTTTAAATATTGTTCATGCATCTGCAATATAATTCAACATAGATTTCTTTAGCTTTTACTTTTTGCAAGACATTCGACTTTTTGTGAGAAGAAGATTCAAAAATGAATAAAACACAGTCCTTGCTCTCCAGATTTTACTGGTTAGTGAGTGAAACTCAGAGTTAAATGTGTAAATATTAATATGGTATCACATCAGGCGATGTGGTATGTCCTCACACATTGCAGTGTTAAAAACATGAGGCCATGAGATAATTTGGGGAAGAGAGCATACTTGACTAAATGCCTGTGGTGTACTCAGTTTGGGGTCCCAGAGTCTGGCAAGTACTTCAGACATTTACTGTGTAGCACAAACCAGTGGTCTAGCTCCTGACTCCATCTGCATTTGGCTTCTTTCTAGTAGGGTCATGTGTATAATGAAAGACACAGGGAAAAGACATGGCTGCTTCTTCAGTGGTAATTTTAAAATGGTAGAAGATGGATGCTGCCCCCCACTAATATCCAAAGAAGAAGCGTGACATTAGCTGAATTTTTTATTCTTTTGTGGCTTCTTAAATCTGTGAAATACATGTAAGTCTGAACTCAAAGACAGCAGCATTTTAAAGTTACTCTATAACCATGACAGAAAAGCAAAATGTTGATGTTAATCATTCATTTATATATACATATTTATATACTACTTATATTTACATATATATATATGTAAATATTCTCTGCTTCCCACATGTTGCTGGTGGTAAAGAACCCTCCTGCCAATGCAGGAGACATAAGAGACGTGGGTTTGATCCCTGGGTCGGGAAGATCCTCTGGAGGAGGGCAGGGCAACCCACTCCAGTATTCTTGCCTGGAGAGTCCCATGCATAGAGGAGCCTGGCAGTCCATGGGGTCGCAAAAAGTTGAACACGACTGAAGCAACTTAACACACATGTGCACACAGAAATATAAAAGAGAAACTTTTAATTAACCGGGGAAAGGTTTCCATATTTTGTTATATTTACAAACAGTAATCTTTAGGCCACTCAGTATCTATAGACACCTTTTCTTTCTATTACATGATCCAAGTACATCATGGAATAATTTTGAAAGCACAGCCACTCTCTCTGCTTGATATTGGACTTGTCTTTTTAAATTGGTCAAAAATTTACTGCTCCTGGCTTTTCCATTTTTAGAAGCATTTCAAATTAATTGCATACTTTAATGGGGACATATTAGCTGTCTCTTCCCTTGCTTTAATTGTTTATTTTGAAACATAATGAAAACCCTTTTTGAACTTGTTTTTGTGTGTAATCCAATTTAGAATGATAAAATTTTTGAAAGCCTATGGAAATAAACTGAAATATAGGTAATCCTATAGTGGGTTTACAGTACTCCAAGGTTAAATTGAAACCCTTTAATGTGATATAAAGCTCCTTGGGTTTTATACACCCTAATCTCTCCCTCCTGTCCATATATATCCATATTTTGAAAATTGCTTTAAACATGTTTTTCTCAGCTCAGTGTTTTTGCACAGGCTTATCTCTGCTCAGAGAGCCCTTTCTTATTCCACTCTGTGACTTTGTTGTACTTCTTCAAGCACCTAGTCCTACGTGGCTCCCCTTTGGAGGTCCTTCCCATTTCTAGACAGTGCTGCAGTTCTGTTCAGTTTGAACTCTCCCAAACGGAACTTGCCCCTCTATCTCTGCACATACTCACATCACCTTTCCATCTATCTCTCTCCTTCACCTCCAAAGACTCAATTCTTCTTTGTATTCCCAGGGCTTAGCTGGTGCCTTGCCCTCCACGTTGGGCAATTTCAGGCTACGGTATATGTAGCATTTTGAAAGTGACAATATGCTTGATGATCAAATAGCTCGCAAATGCTAGATTTTTTTTTCCTATCCATGGGAAGGCAGTTTGAATTGTGTGCTGGTTTTCTTTAATCATGAACTATGAGAGTGCAAATCATGTTGATTAAATCCTCTTCTTAGTCCAGCCTTTCATTCAGGCCCTCATTATATCTTGCACAAACTATCTCAAGATCTTCCTAACTAGTCTTCCCTATCATCAGTCCCCTTCTCTGCCATGTAGTCTGTACTTCACTGTGAGAACTAACTTCCTGAAAATATAATATCTGATCATTCCTATTCTCAGTCCCTGGGTCGGGAAGATTCCCTGGAGAAGGAAATGGCAACCCACTCCAGTACTCTTGCCTGGAAAATCCCATGGATGGAGGAGCTTGGGGCAGGCTACTGTCCATGGGGTCGTAAAGAGTTGGGCACGACTGAGCAACTTCACTTTCACTTTCATTCCTATTCTTAACCCTTCCTGGGCACACCATATCATAATACATAATCCAGGCCCAGCATCTAAGACTAGCCTGGCAGCAGTGTGAGATCTGGGATGCATCATGTTTTGTTCCCCATTATACCCCCAACACCTGGCACAGTGATTGGCATGCCCTACAATCCAAGTGCTGTTGTAGGATGTCAGTGATCACAAAACACAGCTTTATTTTATGTACCACTAAGGGAAAAGAAATCTGCAAATTCTAGTATAGCACGATTGTTTCTTTCTTACATGCCTTTGAATTTGTATTTTCTTCTTCCTGAAAGATTTTTGAGACTTCAGATAAAATCAGATTTTTATTACCTATCACTCTGGTGCATAAAGTGAGAGTGAAAGTTGCTTAGTGGTGTCCAACTCTTTGTGACCCCATGGACTGTATAGTCCATGGAATTCTCCAGGCCAGAATACTGGACTGGGTAGCCTTTCCCTTCTCCAGGGGATCTTCCCAACCCAGGGATCGAACCCAGGTCTCCCACATTGCAGGTGGTTTCTTTACCAGCCGAGCCACAAGGGAAGCCCAAGAGTACTGGAGTGGGTAGCCTATCCCTTCTCCAGAGGATCTTCCCAACCAAGGAATCAAATCAGGGTCTCCTGCATTGCAGACAGATTCTTTTCCCACTGAGCTATGAGGGAAGCTGGTAGCAAAGAATAAATCACCAAAATACATGGGCTAAGGTGATTCTTAGGTACTTAGGAGCTTGCCAGGTGGCTCAGTGGTAAAGAACCCACCTGCCAATGCAGGGGATGCAGGTTTGACCCCAGGGTTGGAAAGATCCCCTGGAGGAGGAAATGGCAACCTGTTCCAGGATTCTTGCCTGGAGAATCTCATGGACAGAGACGTCTGGTGGGCTATAGTCCAAAGAGTCCCAAAGAGTTGAGCACAACGGAGTGACTGAGCACGTGTGCAGGGTGATTCTTACGATTGTACAACGAAAGCCTGGCATTTTGGCATCTCTCTCCCTCCCTGCTCAGAGTCATTGACATCTGTGTTCTGTTCCGGATAAGGTTTTCTGTTTCCTCAGGAGTATTAGCGACAAAATATGACTTAGAAGAGTTGTTTTATTCCACCCTCTTCGCAAGTTTTTATGTGCATTCATAGGTAGTGACAAGATAATAAGTGCCACCTGTCCAGCTGCATCCTGATTTCAGAGGTTAAAAGGTTAAAATTGAAAAAAAGAAAACAAAAGGTTAAAACTGTAAAGTACGTCTCCCCATTGATGAACTCAGTGACTCAAGTGTGGGCTGAATGCATACTATTATTAATGTGCTCCCAACCTACCCTTTCCGAATCCTCTCCCACCACTCCGTCCCACACACTGTTCCTCTGAGCTGTGAGACTTTGTCAATGGGAGGAGATCCTTTTGCAACTCTGTGCTGTCCCATTCATTCCTACTCACTCAGCATGAAATTGACTTCTCGCTTTTCAAACTAACACTGGTTCTTTGTGATCCAATTTAAATGCCATCTCCAAGTCTGCCATCCTTACTACCCCAGATGGACGTTGTTTCTGCCTCTCCAGTGCCCTCTGAACTTTTGTATACACTCATTTGAAAACTTCTCACACTTTTTGTGACTACATGCTGAAGGATAAAGACCAACCATATGGTATTTTTCTTTGTCCTCTTGCTGCTGGTGCAGTTACTTTTCAATGAAACTTGAATAAATATAGTTTGGCATATTTCATTCCTCTAGTTGATTGTAGAGTGGTATGAAGTGAGAGAACGTTGTTCCCAGGGAGGACTTGTGATACTGTTGCTCTTATATGAATGGTACCCTCAGTCCAGTATCATCCAACAATGGACTTGTTATTTTTGCTTTAGATAGAATATCTAAGTTCTGCATTGGTCAAGACCTGCATTTTACAAAACAAAAACTCACTAATCCAGTGTTTGTGTACATTTCATCAAAATTGCACAAGCTATTTGCTAAACATCATTTACACATTCAGAACTTTTACACTACAATTAACCAGAGATCAGAGTCTCAAAAAGGACAACTAGAAGCAATTTTAGAACCTTTAAGAGCAAATTTAAATTCTCAGTTGGAACATTGGAGATTGATTGAAGAAAAACATTAGCCAGGATCCAATGACTGGTTCTTTAAAGGTGTCTCTTAATTTCATTAACAAGGGTCAAAACCAAGAATCTATGTCCAAATCCCTAATGTCAGCCATGAATCATTCTTTAAATAGATGGTAACATAACTCAAAGAGATACTGAATAAGGAACAAGTGATAGCCTTCTAGAACAGTGTTATTGAAAATATTGTTTGGTCCAGCCTGTATCAGTCACATGGGATACTGGATAGAAATGCAGTATGGGGCCTCAGCTTCTCATTCCCTGGATTCTAGGTGACTTGCACAGAAGCTTGATAAGATGTGGTTTAGATTCTGATCCACTGAATCTGATACCACAGAAGATATAGTTAGTGTTTTCTTGATAATCCTCAACTAATTCCCAAATTCCAACAGGGATTTTTTTTTCCTTCTGGGCTGTAAAAGTCAGAGCTCTTAGGTCTCATAATTCAAAAACTTTGAAAAGTATTTTCTAGAATATTTTTATCATTAGCCTTTCACTGTGAAATTCTGTAAACATAATGCCATTTCATGTCAGTTTATATACAGGAGGAGTTAATAGCTCTCACTGTGAATACAGATGGAAGAAAGAACTAAAAAAGATCATTTTGTATTGTATGCCTTCCAGAGGAAATGATCTATGGTATAGAATTAAACAGAAAACTTTTTAAAAACAATTCTGAGTCACCATCCACACGTAGAAAGAGATCTGAGTCATGCTAGATCACCCAGAGGATGGAGCCCTAACTGGGAATAGAATATGGATATTTGCCCCCTATGCCTTACCCACTTCTTCCTTCCTCTGATGATTCTGAATCTAGTCACTGTGTCATATGATCCTGCTCTTCTGAAACGGCATGGCTGTTTTCTGAGCAACTTTTCATCAAGGATTTTCTTGGATTCTAATATATTCAGCAGAAGCAGAATAAATATTACTTACTTTAAAAAAGGGCATTGGGTTATTTACACAATAAAAAGGGCACTTGAAAAAATACTCAAATAATTTAGTTTGACCACACCTAGCACCATTGTCTGGCTTTATTCCTATTGATGGGATAATTATGTTGGAAATTATGTAATAGCATCATTGTAGCTTGAAAGATGGAGAAGGCAATGGCACCCCACTCCAGTACTCTTGCCTGGAAAATCCCATGGATGGAGGAGCCTGGTGGGCTGCAGTCCATGGGGTCGCTAAGAGTCGGACACGACTGAGCGACTTCACTTTCCCTTTTCACTTTCATGCATTGGAGAAGGAAATGGCAACCCACTCCAGTATTCTTGCCTAGAGAATCCCAGGGATGGAGGAGCCTGGTGGGCTGCCGTCTTTGGGGTCACACAGAGTCGGACAAGACTGAAGAGACTTAGCAGCAGCAGCAGCAGCAGCTTGAAAGAAAGAGACAATTTGAATCCATATCTATGAGCTATTGTGAGATTTTTCTTCCCCATCACAATTTCATCTGCATTTTTTTTATATTTACATCTATCCATCATAAACTCCATAATAATAAATTAGTCAGCTGTTTGATTACCTCTGAAACCTACCTAATCCCTCTGCCCAGCCACTTTTTCAGTTGGATTCCTAGCAGAGTCCCATGTCAGCCAGGAATGGCATATAAATGGAGACTCAGGAATCGAGACCACATACATGAATGTATGCCTGTGTATATATTCTTCCTGTAAATTGCAGCTATGTTTATTGTAAGCAGTTTATATAAAAATGCATCATTAGATTGACCTCTGATTAAGTGGTAAGACATCTGACTGGCATCATTATCATATCTTAGACAGTTTCCATCAACATTTTCAGTCTTTCTCCATCTCCAAAACTAGGATTTACTTAATTAGCATCTACTTATTGATTGCACATGTTCTAAATTCCATGTGCCAGGCAGTGTGCTTGACACTGGGACTCATGTGAGCAGGATAATCACTTCTTTCAGCCTCCTTGCTCTTTTTACTACTATACCTTGGGCTTCTGGCAGCACTTCTCTCTTCCTGTTCCCATCCGTAATTAACAAACCACTTTCTGTCCTAAACTGGAGACTTTCACTAGGGAGAAGGTGGGACAATCTCTTGAAAAACCCCTAGCGTATCTGTTGTTCATTTAGTTTGTGTGTATGTGTTTAGTCACTCAGTCGTGTCCAACCCTTTGTGACTCTATGGACTGTAGCCTGCCAGGCTCCTCTGTTCATGGGATTCTCCAGATAAGAATAGTGGAGTGGGTAGCCATGCCCTTCTTCAGGGGATCTTCCTAACCCAGGGGTCAAGCCTGGATCTCCTGCACTGCAGGCAGATTCTTTACTGTCTGAGCTACTAAGGAACTCCCCCCTTCCTTTTATAATGAAGGAGTGCTTGTTTGTGGCAGACATAGTACTGTGCAATGGTTGACAAGGCAGAGATGGTCCCGGCCTTGTAGATTGCAGTCTGTCACTTGTTCAGTTCAGTTGCTCAGTCATGTCCGACTATTTGTGACCCCATGGACTGCAGCATGCCAGGCCTCCCTGTCCAACACCAACTCCTGGAGCCCACCCAAACTCATGTCCATTGAGTCAGTGATGCCATCCAGCATCCTCTGTTGTCCCCTTCTCCTCCTGCCCTCAATCTTACCCAGCATCAGGGTCTTTTCAAATCAGTCAGATCTTCACATCATATGGCCAAAGTATTGGAGTTTCAGCTTCAACATCAGTCCTTCCAATGAACACCCAGGACTGATTTCCTTTAGAATGGACTGGTTGGATCTCCTTGCAGTCCAAGGGATTCTCAAGAGTCTTCTCCAACACACAGTTCAAAAGCATCAATTCTTCTGTGCTCAGCTTTCTTTATAGTGCAGCTGTCACATCCATACATGACCACTGGAAAAACCATAGCCTTGACTAGATGGACCTTTGTTGGCAAAGTAATGTCTCTGCTTTTTAATACGGTGTCTAAGTTGGTCATAACTTTCCTTCCAAGGAGTAAGCGTCTTTTAATTTCATGGCTGCAATCACAATCTGTAGTGATTTTGGAGCCCCAAATCACTTGTAGATTGCAGTCTGTCACTTGTAGTTTATTTTAAATTTAATTTTGACGCCAATGCTCTGAATCGGTGTCTTCCCAAGTTGACAGTGACCCAAAGAATTACTGAGAATATCTTTATACCTGGAAATATTTGCAGAGACTTCCAATACACTCTCTGAGGCTACCCTGTCCTTTAAGAACTGTCACCATCACTTTCCAAGTGCAGGATTAAATGCCATCATCATCTTTTTATGTATTCTGCTTCCAATTATCTGGGACTGCATGGAATACAGCATGGTGGATTCTGTATACCTAGATTGTTACCTACATGCCATTTCCTGGCACTTAGTAAACAGTTGTACCAAGTCAAGTAGTAGGGCCACCAACAGCCTTGGTTTCAGAAGCATTTCTAATGGGAGCTAAGGGGCTTTAAAGCAGTCTTTTAAAAGTGGCTAATGTCTACGCCTCATGCTTGGGTAAAATCAGATTCATTGCTTGTGAAACAGTTTGTGTAAATTATCATCATTTTAGGTAGCAAGCATGCACTCTACTGGGAGTTTCAGAATTTGGGATATGTTCTCGATAATGTAAAATGTTATAATAAAGACTTTCCATAACGCAAAATCTCTCTGTGCTCAGAATGAGCTAGCCACACACACTGGCCTAAGACAGGTGACTAGCAGATGAGCCAAAATTATTCCCAAAGAAATTCAGATGTTTCTCAGGTGCAGGTGCTATGATATTTGTATTGTGGACATATGCTCAGATGGGCTGACCCCTTGTCTTTCAGGCGGAGATTTCAGATTGCCTCTGGGCTGTCACTTTTTCCCTCTTTGGAATTTAACCCCTCCTCCCATACATACTCTGACCAGGATTGTTGTAGAGACATAAACTAAGGTGGAACTATGGAATCACCAGTGGTCTTGCAAAAAATATGCCGCTAACTCCGATTAAACATCTTTCATTGTTCTGCGTTCTCTGAAGCTCAGTCTGTCTATACTCTATATTCTGTGCCTCCCAAGGAAATACCAAAAAGTAGCTGAGATATCCTGTATTAACTCTGCAAGTGAAGTATCTGAGAGTGGCATCAAATTATTGAGCATATTAAATGTGTTTCTGTGTGTATACTTGTGACCTTGGAAAAAATAATTAACTGTTCTTTTTCAGTTCAGTTCAGTTGCTCAGTCATGTCCGACTCTTTGTGACCCCATGGACTGCAGCACGCCAGGCTTCCCTGTCCATCACCAGCTCCCAGAGCTTGCTCAAACTCATGTCCATTGAGTTGGTGATGCCATCCAACCATCTCATCCTCTGTTGTCCCCTTCTCCTCCCACCTTCAATCTTTCCCAGCATCAGGGTCTTTTCAAATGAGTCAGTTCTTTGCATCAGGTGGCCAAAGTATTGGAGTTTCAGCTTCAGTATCAGCCCTTCCAATGAACACCCAGGGCTGGTCTCTTTTAGGATGGACTGGTTGGATCTCCTTGCAGTCCAAGGGACTCTCAAGAGTCTTCTCCAACACCACAGTTCAAAAGCATCAATTCTTCAGTGCTCAGCTTTCTTTATAGTCTAACTCTCACATCCATACATGACTACTGCAAAACCATAGATTTGACTAGATGGACCTTTGTTGGCAAAGTAATGTCTCTGCTTTTTCATATGCTGTCTAGGTTGGTCAAAACTTTTCTTCCAAGGAGTAAGTGTCTTTTAATTTCATGGCTGCAATCACCATCTGCAGTGATTTTGAGCCCCCCAAAATAAAGCCTCTCATTGTTTCTATCATTTCTCCATCTATTTGCCATGATGTAATGGGACTAGATGCCATGATCTTAGTTTTCTGAATGTTGGGTTTTAAGCCAACTTTTTCACCCTCCTCTTGCACTTTCCTCAAGACACTCTTTAGTTCTTCTTTGCTTTCTGCCATAAGTGTGGTGTCAAATGCATATCTGAGGTTATTGATATTTCTCTTAGCAATCTTGATTCCAGCTTGTGCTTCATCCATTCCAGCATTTCTCATGATGTACTCTGCATAGATGTTAAATATGCAGGGTGACAATATACAGCCTTGACGTACTCCTTTTCCTATTTGGAACCAGTCTGTTGTTCCATGTCCCGTTCTAACTGTTGCTTCTTGACCTGCATACAGATTTATCAGGAGGCAGGTCAGGTGGTCTGGTATTCCCATCTCTCTCAGAATTTTCCACAGTTTGTTGTGATTTACTCAGTCAAAGGCTTTGGCATAGTCAATAAAGCAGTAGATGTTTTTCTGGAACTCTCTTGCTTTTTTGATGGTCCAATGGATGTTGGCAATTTGATCTCTGGTTCCTCTGCCTTTTCTAAAACCAGCTTGAATATCTGGAGGTTCACATTTCACATGCTACTGAAGCCTGGCTTGGAGAATTTTGAGCATTACTTGACTAGCATATGAGATGAGTGCAGTTGTGTGGTAGTTTGAGTCACCATCCCCAAACTTCTTTTAATTACTCTTTTAAGGCACTTCTCCCAGAGAAGGATTTTGAAGTCAGGGACCCATACTCAGCACTCAGTACAGTGCTCTCTTAGCAATGCCTGTCATGGACAAGGCAGCAGAAATAGTAGCATGTGTGTAGACCTGTAACATATATATAGCATGTGTGATAATCCTATAAATCCTTACTATACTTATAATTAGTACTAGATGATGGAGTGTTTAATTTTTCTTGGATTAGTCCACCTACTTTTAAAATTAGATAAATCCAACTGGGCTATAAATTGATTGAGATTACCACCTTAGTTTTTTCCATAGGTGCTAGTCAAATTTGGGATATATAGTAATTACTCAAACATGTATTAACTTGATAAAACAGTGCGATTGAATGACATTCAGTTTCGTCTCCTTAGGCTTGTATAATACCTCACAAAAAATGCAGTATTTGGAACCTGTATGTAGAGGTTTATATTAAAAATTTTACATATATTTACATAAATATATGTATCATTTTATAAATTAGTGTGTATTTATATATTATGTATTAGTTGTATGTAAAGTTATATGGTAATTTAATATAATACATATTTTATATATGCATATATAATATGCTTGTATTATATATGTATGTAATATAAAATATATTAATTATATATATGTGTGTATATATATAGAGAGAGATAGATAGATAGATATACTTAAGACACAAAGAAGAGTTAAACAAGCAGAATGTTTAGCTTGCAGGAAAGAAAATAGAGGGACTTAATAGACAAGCACATATATTTAAAAATTTATTTGTCCAAAAATAGATTTGTCCTAAGTGACCTTAAAGGTAAACTCAGGGCAGTAATTAGATTATGTGAACAGACTTTGGTAAGGAAAACTTTTCACAAATTCAGATCTGGCCAGGGTAGGAGTAATCCCCTATGGGAAATGATGAGTTCCCTTCATCAGATGTTTTTATACATGTAATAGGGATTTTAGGGGGTCAAGCATTGATGTACAATTTAAATATGGCTTTTATAGTTATCTTGAACATTAAAATATAGACTTCTTACTGATTCTAAGTTTCTTTATTTGTAAATAATAATACCTGCCTTTCCCCTCACAGGTTATTGTGCAAATAAGAGTAGATAATACAGCTGACCCTTGAATAACACGGTTTTGAACTCCATGGGTCCACTTGTGTGTGAATTTTTTTCAATGTATATAGCACCTGTATTTTCATTTTACAGACCTCTAAGCATGCGGGAAAAAGTTTGTGATTGATTAGAGATCACAATACACGGAATCAAAACTAGGGTTTTGAGACTTGATTCTATCCAGACTGTCTCAGCTTCCCTCCTTGGAGTGAATCATTTATCAATTTCTTTCCTTTTGAGGCAGAGATAGCACAACACAGATTTTCAACTGTGGGAGGTGGTGGAGGGAAGGAGCTGCACTCTGAACCCCCCCCAAACCCTCACATTGTTCAAGGGTCAACTGTATATGCAAAGTGTTGCAAAAATATAAAGTCAGTTCAGTCGGTCAGTCATGTCTGACTCTTTGTGACCCCATGAACCGCAGCATGCCAGGCCTCCCTGTCCATCACCAATTCCCGGAGTTTACCCAAACTGATGTCCATTGAGTCAGTGATGCCATCTAACATCTCATCCTCTGTCGTCCCCTTCTCCTGCCTTCAATCTTTCCCAACATCAGGGTCTTTTCAAATGAGTCAGCTCTTTGCATCAAATATTGGAGTTTCAGCTTCAACATCAGTCCTTCCAATGAATACCCAGGACTGATTTCCTTTAGGATGGACTGGTTGAATCTCCTTGCAGTCCAAGGGACTCTCAAGAGTCTTCTCCAACACTATGGTTCAAAAGCAAAATATAAAGAATAAGTAATATGATTAATTCTATTGAGCCAAAGGAAGTTACTCATTGATTAATGTGAATCAAGTCTGACTAATACCACCGTTATTCATTAGCATTTGTAAGAAACATCCAAATTAAAACACCTAAAGATAATGTATGAACTTGTATTTTTGAGATTTAAATTTACATAAGAGAGTACTGACTCACTTTAAAGGGATTTGGGTACAGGTGAATTTATTTCCCTTACATATTTATTTTTAGTTATATTTATGTATTATTTTTCTCTTACATGGAAGATCTTGGGTGATATTACAGGTTTTTGTTTGTTGGCTACTCTGATATACTATTTTGTATGTCTCAAAGGAGTTTTGTAAAAAGATAATCTGTTCCAGAAAAGTATGCCTCTTCAAATAATTTAGAATTAAAATCTTTTCATAGAAATGAATTTAGATTTCTTAGCTTTGTATATGCACATTCCTACAATAGTCTTTATTAACCTTTAAAGGACACAAGGTTTTTCTGATTGTTATGCTTTAGGCAACATGTAAAGGTGTAAGTAGGATATTGCATTGAACTTCTTAATTGCTATTTCTGCATTGAATGTGTTATTTTTCCACCTCTGTTTCAGTCATTATCCATCCACAGACTCTTCAGCTCCTGCGGGGAACTTTGGGAGAACACATTGCTTCTCTGAGTGGATAGCAAATGTAATGCAATACCTTAGATAGACTGTTTAAAAGTATAATAAGAGCCTATGAACTAGTTCTTCATGAAGACTGAGAAATGCATAAAGGAAGGCAAGGCAGTCTAGCTCTGCTTAGAGAAGTGGCATAGAGGTTGAGAACATAACAAGGTTATCACCCTGCTTTGGTTCAAATCCTAGTTCAGCCTCTGTGACCTGTGTGACCTTGCTAAGTTACTTTTAGTTTATGTTTGTCTCAACCAGTCTATCAGGAAATCAAAGATTATGGGAGCACCAGCATCATTGTATTATTCATGTAAACTACTTAAGGCAATGCTAACATATAGTAAGAACTCAATAAATGCTGATAGCTAGCTATATTTTAGAGTCCTAGATTAGATGAAGAAAACCTGAGCTCTAAGCCTGACTTGTTTGAGTTGCACGTAATCAGTTACTGCTCATAGAAATAGCATTTTCTTCATCAGCACATCATTATTCAAAACCACAGGTGCTTCTATATTGCAGAATGTAATTTCAAGGCCTCATCTATTTATCTTCACACTTAAGTGAATTTCTCTCTTTTTCTGTTATTTTTCTATTTATTTCATTTTAACATAACAATTTCTAAAGCTCTGATTATACTCTCATTATTTGTTTGATTGTAGCCTTTTAGTTGAACTTAGGCTCTTCATGGAAAAGTACTGTCTTCCACAAATATTTCCTCTGGAATTATAATCGCACTTGATACTTTATAAAACATTTTCAAGCCCAGTGTTGCACTAATCCTCAAAACATCTTGTGAAATAGGAATTTTTATTCTTATTTTGTGATGAGAAAACTGATAATGTAGTTAATGGAGTAAAATTAAGCTAGGTTATTTATTCAAGTTGTTAATTTCTGCTGCTGCTGCTAAGTCTCTTCAGTCGTGTCCGATTCTGTGTGACCCCATGGACGGCTGGCCACCAGGCTCCTCTGACCACGGGATTCTCTAGGCAAGCATACTGGAGTGCTTATTTCTAGACCACGCAAATTAATGAATTATATGTGTGCATTTGTGAGAAGAGAGGAGGTTTTTCCCTTGTGCAGTATTTTGTACAAAACAATGCAGAAATTTTTTAAAATTTGAAAAAAAAATAAAGGAACCATATATTACTTGAATTCTTGTATGCTTTTTTTCTCTTCTTCATAGAATGGAGGGATTTTTGTCTTTTTTTTTGCCATACTATGCAGCTTGTGGAATCTTGGTTCCTTGCCAGTGAGAGCATGGAGTCCTAACCACCGCACTGCCAGAGAATTCTTGAATGGAGGAGATTTCAATATGACAAATGTCAGCCTGCTACAGCCACCCTTAGATGTCCCTGGGTTCCTTGAATTAGCACAGTGTGTCAGTGAGAGAGACTCTTAGCAGTGCGTCTATTGGCTTTTTTTGTTGTTAGATTCATAGTTGTTACATAGCAGGTCTTATTTATCCTGAGACTAGAAGAAATTTCATGAAATTTTATTACTTTATTTATTCAGCAATTATTTATTGGGCACCTAGGATATGTCAGGTAGGGAGGTACCTCTTTATTTAGTAACCATGGATTGTCAGCTCTTGTCTGGCTCTCTGTTCTGCATCACTGAACACAGACTTGTTCTTTGTTGTCATGACATCTACACACATTTATACATTCAGTGAGTATTTATTGAGTATCTACTATGAGTCACTAGGGATAAGATAGTAGAGAAAAAGGATAAAAGTCATTGCTGTCATGAGAACCACTTGTGAGGAGGAAGCAGACAGAAAAGGAAGATAGTTGAGTGAAATATATAATGTTAAATTTTTTTCATTGTTAATATGAAAGGGGAGATAAGAAATGTTGGGAAATTTTGGATAATTTGACCATGAAAAGCCTCACTGTGAGGTTGATTATTGGATCATTACTAGAAAAAAGTGACGGAGCCAACTGTGGGTGTCAGTGGAAGGAAAAATAAGTACAAGGCCTAAGGTGGGGACATGGCTGATGTGTTTGAAGAATACTGAAGAGGAAAGTGTGGTTGAAATAAGTCATCAAGAGAGAGTGGTGGGACATGAGGCCAGAAAGACAGCAGGACACCAAACCCTGTAGAACCTTGTAGGTCATTGTGAGGGCTTCGACTTTAACTCTGAGTAAGGTGGTAGGCCGCTGGAGGGTCCAGAGCACATGAGTGACATGATCTAATTGACATGTTAACAGAATCACTGAGGCTGTTGTGTTAAGGATAGACTGCATTATCGTGGAGAATCTTGGAGAGATCAAGTGAGAGAATCTTGGCTTGGACCAGAGTAGTGGTAATGGGAGGATGAGAAGTGGTCAGATGATGGATGTATTTTAAAAGTGCACCCTATGTGACTTGCTGATGGACCAATTATGAAATGCAAGAGAAAAAGGGGAAGATCAGGATGATGTCAAAGTTTTTGACTTAAACACCTAGACGGCTGGAGCTGCCATTAACAACCTGAGGAACATCATTACCTGTCATCATTTTCTCTGTCACAGATTAAGAAGAGATAACTTCAACAATTTGAACATAGTGATAGGATACCACATAATTTTGGTAATTGATAGTATTTTATCCAAGGGACAGTTTGGAGACTTAAGTTTCATTTTTGAATATTCCATAAACTAGCCATTTGGTGTAGGTTAAGCCACTTTAAATCTCAAACTTACTTATTCTTAATAAGACTGACTGGTACATCTCTTAAGAAACCTTCTCTAATGTCATTGTCCAAAAAATATCAATTTCTCCACTGCCATCCTCTATGGTAGTGCTGGTGGTTTAGTCGTTAAGTCATGTCCAACTCTTGCGACCCCATGGACTGTGGCCTTGACTCTGTCCATGAGATTTTCCAGGCAAGAATACTGCAGTGGGTTGCCATTTCCTTCTCCAGCCCTACTCTATACCTTTTATTAATATAAACTTCTGTTATTCCACATATTTATATTTTGAATGTTGCCATATCTGTTGTCCTTACTAGACCATGTGCTCCTCGATTCAAACAAAAACTTGCATCTTGTGAATTTTGTATCCTGCACTGTAATACAGATTAGACACATAACTACTTGTTTTATATGATTTTCTAGTTTAACAAAAAGATGAACATTCATATTTTCTCATGAAATTGATCTTCATAATATAGCATAGGAATAGGTAGGAAGCATTAGTATTATTGGGCTTCCCTGGTGGCCCAGTGCTGGAGTCCACCTGCCAATGCAGAACGCATGGGTTCGATCCCCGGGTTGAGAAGGTCCCCTGGAGAAGGAAGTGGCAACCCACTCCAGTGCTCCTGCCTGGGAAATCCCATGGACACAGGAGCCTGGCAGGGCTGCAGTCCATGGGGTCACAAAAGAGTCAGACATGACTTAGCAACTGAACAACAACATTAATACTATTGATTTGAAAAACTGAGCCACATTTTTGGAAGATGGATAGTCACAAGGAAAAGGAACTTTGCTTTCAAGGTCTATTCTTTTAACCACATAATTTATTCAGCCATTGTATGATTTGATCGTGCTTTTGATTATTCTTTGGAAACTAAAATTTTGACTTAGAAATGACATAATTACTTTTTGATTTTGTTGCTTTCTATTCAATTACTTACATCCTTATAAATTTCATTTAATAGGATAATTTACTTCCAATTCAGTTTATATTTATTGATTTTTCCCCCAAAGAAATACAGTTCTGTACTACATATAAAAAATTTTATTTAGTTTTGACTGCTCTGGGTCTCTGTTGCTGCGTGTGCAAGCAGAGGCTCCTCTCCAGTTGCGGTGCATGGGTGTCTCACTGTAGTGGCTGCTCTTGTTGCGGCTCATGGGCCCTAGAGCTCAGGCTCTGTAGGTGTGGCATGCCAGCTCAGTTGTCCCATGGCATGTGGAATCTTCCTGGACCAGGACTCAAACCTGTGCCCCCTGCATTGTCAGGCCGGTTCTTAACCACTGACCACTCAGTTCAGTTCATTTGCTCATTTGTGTCTGACTCTTTGCGACCCCGTGAACCGCAGCACACCAGGCCTCCCTGTCCATCACCAACTGCCAGAGTCTACCTAAACCCATGTCCATTGAGTCGGTAATGCCATCTAACCATCTCATCCTCTGTGGTCCCCTTCTCCTCCTGCCCTCAATCTTTCCCAGCATCAGGGTCTTTTCAAAGGAGTCAGCTCTTTGCATCAGGTGGCCAAAGTATTGGAGTTTCAGCTTCAACATCAGTCCTTCCAATGAACACCCAGGACTGATCTCCTTTAGGATGGACTGGTTGGATCTCCTTGCAGTCCAGGGGACTCTCAGGAGTCTTCTCCAACACCGCAGATCAAAGCATCAATTCTTTGGCGCTCAGCTTTCTTTATAGTTCAACTCTCACATCCATACATGAATACTGGGAAAACCATAGCCTTGACTAGATGGACCTTTGTTTTTTTGTTTTGTTTTGTCTCTGCTTTTTAATATGGTGTCTAGGTTGGTCATAACTTTCTTTCCAAGGAGTAAGTGTCTTTTAATTTCATGGCTGCAATCACCATCTGCAGTGATTTTGGAGCCCAGAAAAATAAAGTCAGCCACTGTTTCCCCATCTATTTGCCATCACCTGACCACTGACCACTAGGGAAGTCCAAAAATGCTTTTTTTAAAAAATTATTTTATTTTGAAATAATTTTTGACTCAGAGGAAAGCTGAAAAAATAGAGTGGGTTTCCATATGCCCCTTACCCAGCTTCCCTTAATGTTAATTTCCTATATCACCGTATTTTGATTATTGAGACCTGGAAATGGCTATATAGAAATTCTGTTAACTAGTCTACAGACCCTTTTAGAATTTCATTGGTTTTCTACTTCTCTTTTTTCTGGCTCAGGATCCAGTGCAGGACCCCTCTTTGTATTCCGTTGTTACATCTTGTCATATCCCTGGTCTGTCATTCTTTCCTTATCTTCCATGATCTTGTCACTTTCGAATACTAATTCTCAGTTATTTTGCAGAATGTTTGAATGAAGTTTCCTGATGTTTGGATTCAGGACATGCAGAAAAATACGCCACTGAATAAATAAGCTTAGGATACATTTGTTCAAAAAAGTAGCCATATGTCATATATAAATATAAATCTTATTTATTTTTCATTGGAGGATAATTGCTTTACAGTGTTGTGTTGGTTTCTGCCATACAACAGTGTGAATCAGTCATAAGTATACATATATCCTTCCCTTTTGAACCTCCCTCCCACTCCTCTACCATCACACCCCTATAGGTCATCATAAAACACTAGTCTGAGCTCCCTGTGTTATACAGCAGCTTTGCACTAGCTATCTGTTTTACTCATGATAATGTATATATGTCAAAGCTACTTTCTCAATCTGTCCCACTCTCTTCTTCCCCTGCTGTCTCCACAAGTTTGTTCTCAACATCTGCCTCTCCATTCCTGTCCTGAAATTAGGTTCATCAGTGCCATTTTTCTAGATTTCATATATATGTGTTAATGTACGATATTTGTTTTTCTATTTCTGACTGACTTCCCTTTGTATAACAGGCTCTAGGTTCATCCACCTCGGTTCAGTTGACACTGATTTATTCCTTTTTGTGGCTGAGTAATCCTCCATTGTATCTATGTTCCACAGTAAGGAGATTCCTTAAAATCTAGGAATAAAACTACCATATGACCCAGAAACCTCACTACTGGGCATATACCTTGAGAAAACTAGAATTCAAAACGACACATGTACCCCAATGTTCATTGCAGCACTATTTACAATAGCTAGGACATGGAAGCAACCTATGTGTCTATTGACAGATGACTAAAAGAAATTGTGGTATATAAATAATCTTATATTTTGAATAGTCTTGGTCTGATACTTTTTCCCCAGTTCAAATGTACTGAGGATTTTTCATTCACAAATAAAAAGATGTCATTAAATCAAAGAGAAAAAAAAATGGAAAATATGCAGTAAAAATATACTGTTAGGTGCCTTGGGAAATACAAAGAAATGCAAGCCATAATCCTTCACTTCAAATACTGTACAATCAGGCTAAGTTGGCAAGATAGAGTTTGTTCAATATTTCACTTTGTTCACTATTGAAATGTATAAGCACAAAAGATTAAATAGCATATTAAAACAACATATTAAAGAAGGATTACTCTATCATTTAAGTCATTGAATCAATTAAGAGTCTTTTTAATGACTTACACAAAAGTTAACTTTTTTGGCATATATAGGCTGAAAAGCCCAGATCTCCAGATCTGCTGGAAACAAGGCTTTAAAAATATCATCAATGGTTTATTCTTTTCCATCTCTGTTCCCTACCTGCTATTTTGTCAACTTTATTTCTAGTCCTCATGTGTTAGCAGGGTGGCAGCAGTAACTCTGGTCTCAGTCTTCTTGGTTTTTAGGGACAGTAGAAAAGAAGAATCACTTTCCCAGAAACAATAGCATATACCTTTCTGTATCTTGTTTAGTCTGAGTCCCTGCACGTTCCCGAACCAGTAGCTATGGCCCAAGGAAAACAGTGTTAGGATTGCCTTAGGCTTGGATCACTCTTCCTTTACACATGGATGTCACCAGATGGTCAATACTGAAATCAGCCGAAGATGGAGAAGCTCTATACAGTCAGCAAAAACAAGACTGGGAGCTGACTGTGGCTCGGATCATGCACTCCTTATTGCAAAATTAAGACATATATTGAAGAAAGTAGGGAAAACCACTAGACCCTTCAGGTATGCCCTAAATCAAATCCCTAACAATTATACAGTGGAAGTGAGAAATAGATTCAAGGGATTAGATCTGATAAACATGGTGCCTGAGGAACTATGGACAGAGGTTCATGACATTGTACAGGAGGACAGGGATCAAGATCATCCCCAAGAAAAAGAAAGGCAAAAAGGCAAAATGGTTGTCTGAGGAGGCCTTACAAACAGCTGAGAAAAGAAGACAAGTGAAAAGCAAAGGAGAAAAGGAAAGATATACCCATTTAAATGCAGAGTTCTAACGAATAGCAAGGAGAGATAAGAAAACCTTCATCAGTTATCACTGCAAAGAAATAGAGGAAAACAATAGCATGGGAAGGACTAGAGATGTCTTCAAGAAAATCAGAGATACCAAGGGAACATTTCATGCAAAGATGGGCACAATAAAGGACAAAAATGGTAGGGACCTAATAGAAGAAGAAGATACTGAGAAGAGGTGGCAAGAATACACAGAAGAACTGTCCAGAAAAGATCTTCAGGACCCAGATAACCACGATGGTGTGATCCCTCACCTAGAGCCAGATATCCTGGAATGTGAGGTCAAATGGGCCTTAGGAAGCATCACTACGAACAAAGCTTAGTGAAGGTGATGGAATTCCAGTTGAGTTATTTCAAATCCTGAAAGATGATGCTGTGAAAGTGCTGCACTCAATATGCCAGCAAATCTGGAAAATTCAGCAGTGCCACAGGACTGGAAAAGGTCAGTGTTCATTCCAATCCCGAAGAAAGGCAATGCCAAAGAATGCTCAAACTAGCACACAATCTCACACTCATTGCACTCATCTCACACATTAGTAAGTTAATGCTCAGAATTCTCCAAGCCAGGCTTTAGCAGTATGTTAAATGTGAACTTCCAGATGTTCAAGCTGGATTTAGAAAAGGCAGAGGAACCAGAGATCAAATTGCCAACATCCTTGGATCATCAAAATAGCAAGAGAGTTCCAAAAAACACCTACTTCTGCTTTATTGACTATGCCAAAGCCTTTGACTGTGCAGATCACAGCAAACTCTGCAAAATTATTAAAGAGATGGGAATACCAGACCACCTGACCTGCCTGGTGATAAATCTGTATTCAGATCAAGAAGCAACAGTTACTACTGGACATGGAACAACAGACTGGTTCCAAAATGGGAAAGGAGTACGTCAAGGCTGTATATTGTCACCCTGCTTATTTAACGTATATGCAGAGTACATCATGAGAAATGCCAGGCTGGATGAAGCACAAACTGGAATCAAAGGCTAGATGAAGCACAAACTGGAATCAAGATTGCCAGGAGAAATGTCAATAACCTCAGATATGCAGATGACATCACCCTTATGGCAGAAAGCGAACGAGAACTAAAGATCCTCATGATGAAAGTTGAAGAGAAGAGTGAAAAAGTTGGCTTAAAACGCAACATCCAGAAAACTAAAATTATGGCATCTGGTCCCATCCCTTTATGGCAAATAGATGGGGAAACAATGGAAACAGTGAGAGACTTTATTTGGGGGGCTCCAAAATCACTACAGATGGTGACTGCAGCCATGAAATTACAAGACACCTGCTCCTTGGAAGAAAAGCTATGACCAACCTAGACAGCCTATTAAAAAGCAGAGACAAAACAAACAAACAAAACAAAGGTCCATCTAGTCAGGGCTATGGTTTTTCCAGTAGTCGTATATGGATGCGAGAGTTGGACTATAAAGAAAGCTGAGTGCTGAAGAATTGATGCTTTTGAATTGTGGTGTTAGAGAAGACTCTTGAGATTCCCTTGGACTGCAAGGAGATCCAACCAGTCCATCCTAAAGGAAATCAGCCCTGGGTGTTCATTGGAAGGCTGATGCTGAAGCTGAAACTCCAATCCTTTGGCTGGCTGATGTGAAGAACTGACTCATTGGAAAAGACTGATGCTGAGAAAGATTGAGGGCAGGATGAGAAGGGCACGAGAGAGGATGAGATGGTTGGATGGCATCACCAACTCGATGGACATGAGTTTGAGTAAGCTCCAGGAATTGGTGATGGACAGGCAGGCCTGTCGTGCTGCAGTCCATGGGGTAGCAAAGAGTCGGACATGAGCGAGTGACTGAACTGAACTGAAGGCTTGTATCACAGAGCCTCTTTCACAGGAGACACGTGACAAAGGAGAGAAGAGTTGTTTTATTTTCAGAGGGAAATAGAGGAATGTGATTATGGGAAGCAGGGTAAATGAATGCTAAATAATAAAAACAACAGGTATTTACTCTAACCCCTAAATGTGAATTGGCTTAAATTTAGAGGGTAAATGCCTCTCAACATTTGACACAAACTGCTTACTTTAATAAAGAGTATGTTTATATTCAAACAACTGGCTCACCCATGCTTAGATCATGGAAGAGACTTATGCAATTAAATTATATTGAACTGTTACTCCATGGTGATGTATCTTCTTTTCTGCTAAAATTAATATCCACATTGTCCTTTCATCTAATTATCAGTCTCCTTGATTGTATTTCTTAGCAGTTTCTCCCTATTAAGCCAGAATATCAGTACTCTGACTACATGTATTCTTCCAGTCTAGGTTGTAGTGTCCACATTTTTGAAGCTGTTCTTAACTTTGTACTCTAAAGTTTTTTATTTTTCCTAGCAGGAAGCCATTTTGCAAATTGCCTAACCAGGATAGACAATGTGTTTTTCTGCCTTTTTTGAAAACTGCTACTCAAGTTATACATCACTGGTATGTCCTAGAAAATCTGCGTTTGCACTCCTTTTCAGTTGACTTTGTTATGAAATGATTGGCAGGAAAGGTAATAAAGATTTTGTCAATACCATTTGGAAAAAGAATACTGTCACAGTTCAGTGTAGTCTTCGTTGGAAGATGGTGTTGGATAAAATGACCACTCAGGCTTTCTTCCAGCCATAAAGCAGGATGGAACTTAATGCCGCAGCACAAATAAGCTGCTGCCACAGCTGGACCCCTGGTAAATGCCTTTTGATGATGGTGATTAAATAAAGGTCAAAGAATATCACTGCCTCCTAATGGTAGTCATCACACATCAGCTTTTCTCCCAGTGCCTTTGAAAATACCACTTGAAAAGACTATTAAAAATATGGGTTTTGTTTAGGCAGCAAATGTTCTCATTAGGCATCTCAAGGTTTCTTCAGAAAAATAAAACAAATGTTAGGGTTCTGAGTACTAGATTGTAGGTTTAAAAGAAAACTAAATGTAACCTTTTGTTATGTAAAATAATAAACTCTTAAGATAACCATAAAGACTTTCTTTTAACACAAAGTGTGTCTCTATTTTCTGCTACTGCTACTGCTAAGTTGCTTCAGTTGTGTCCGCCTCTGTGCGACCCCATAGACGGCAGCCCACCAGGCTCCCCTCGTCCCTGGGATTCTCCAGGCAAGAACACTGGAGCGGGTTGCCATTTCCTCCTCCAATGCACGAAAGTGAAAAGTGAAAGTGAAGTCGCTCAGTCCTGTCCGACTGTTCGCAACCCCGTGGACTGCAGCCTACCAGGCTCCTCCGTCCATGGGATTTTCCAGGCAAGAGTACTGGAGTGGGATGCCATTGCCTTCTATTTTCTAGAAACAGTTATGTGCTATGACCAGACATCTATTGGGCGGGGAGAGTGGGGACGGACACTTTAATAAAGAAGAAGTTAACAGTGCTTAATTTCTAGTGGAAAGTGAAGAGGTTTCTAAAGAGGATTGTTTCTATTCTTTAGGGGTAAGCTTGACTATATAAAAAATTATTATAATACTTTTAAAATAACTGCCTACCAAATTGTTTCTATACTTTTAATGTCTGGGGTCTCATCATTGGGAGAAGTTTCAGTCTTGCTTTTTCAATATTCTAAGAAAAATCAGATGGGAAGCACCTGTTTTCTTTCATATTACTTGTGCCTTTCCTTGCCAGTGACATGAGTCTTACAACTGCCAGTGGAAGGCAGAAAGGCTGTCCAATTTGTAAGCAAAACTTTGATTACATATTTGTACTCTGCTGCCATGAATTCAGATATGCAGATGATACCACTCTAATGGCAGGAAGCAAAGAGGCACTGAAGAGCCTCTTGATGAGGGTGAAGGAGGAAAATGAAAAAGCCGGCTTAAAACTCCGTATTATAAAACTAAGATCCTTCATGGCACACAGAAGGGGAAAAGGTGGAAGCAATGACAGTTTTCCTCTTCTTGTGTTCTAAAGTCACTGTGGACTGTGACTGCAGCCATGAAATCAGAAGACAGTTGCTTCTTTGCAGCAAAGTTATGACAAACCCAACCAGTATGTTAGAAAGCAAAGACTTCACTTTACCAACAAAGGTCCGTATAGTAAAGGCTATGGTCTTTCCAGTATTCATGTACGAATGCAAGAGCTGGACCATAAAGAATACTGAGTGATGAAGAATTGATGCTTTCAAACCGTGATGTTGGGGAAGACTCTTGAGAGTCCCTTGGACAGCAAGGTGATAAAACCAGTTAATCCTAAAGAAATTGACCCTGAATACTCATTGGAAATACTGATGCTAAAGCTGAAGCTCCAATACTTTGGTCACCTGTTGCAAACAGCCCACTCACTGGAAAAGACCCTGATTCTGGGAAAGATTGAAGGCAGAAAGAGAAGGAGGTGACAGAGGATGAGATGGTTGGATGGCATCATCAATTCAATAGATATGAACTTGGGCAAACTCCAGGAGATGGTGAGGGATGGAGAACCCTGGAGTGTTGCAGTCCACAGGATCGCCAAGAGTCAGACACAACTTTGTGACGGAACAACAACAAAATCGTGAATTCAGCAAGAAATACATACATATTTTATTTCATGTGAATTGCAGACCAACATCTCCTTAGTAATGACAATGTTATGGACTATGTAATCTAGAGAATTCTTCTATTTACCAGATAAATTGGCACCCCGATGTGCCAGGGGATCATTGCTACTCAAAGCTTTCTTGGAAGGCTAAGCTTTTCAGTACCTGATTATGGACAGCAGCATGCAATCGGATGTATAGATTTCAGAGGCTAAGAAACATTTATGTTAATCTAAAGAAGTGCATTTTTACAAGATCCTTATGAGCCTTTAAGTTTAAGAAACACTTCTTTAGATTACAGTTGTTTGGAATATGAACTCTGAAGATGGATTGTGAGGTGAAGTGAAACTGAAAGTTGCTCAGTTGTATCCAACTCTTTGTGATCCTGTGAAATATACAGTGCATGGGATTCTCCAGGCCAGAATACTGGAGTGGGTATCCTTTCCCTTCTCCAGGGGATCTTCCCAACCCTACCTGGGATATAACATTTCAGCTCCAACAATCCCAAACTATATCAGGAGTAGACAGACTATAGCTGGTATTCCCAATCTGGCCTACTGCCTGTTTTTTAATGACTTGTAATTTAAGAATATTTGTAGATTTGTAGAAACTTTTTTTTAAATGGTGACACATGAAAATTATATATGAAGTTTGTTTCTGTGTCCATAAATAAAGTTTTATTGGAACACAGCTATGCTCATTTATTTATGTACCATCTGTGGTTGCTTGTATGCTACATTACCAGAGCTAAGTAGTTGCCACAAAGACCCTATGTTCTGCAAAGCCAAAACTTTTACTATCTGGCCCTTTACAGAAAAAGTTTCCCTTCCTCTGAGCTAAGCAATCTTAGTTAAATCACGTAAATTCTTTGTGTTTCAGTTTTCCCATCTGTAAAATGAGCATAATAGATAATACCTGTGGCATAGAATTGTCATGAGAGAATAAAGAGGCAGCATAGTGTAATGGTTTACAAGCACAGATTCTGGAGCCAAAATGAATTTAATCTTGGTCTGCCATTTAATAGCTTTTGGCCTAGGCAAGTTATATGACCTCTCTGTGCCTTAGTGTCCTTACCTATGAAATAAGGAAAATATGTACTAGTCCCTACTTTATTGGGCTTCCTTTGTGGCTCAGATGGTAAAGAATCTGCCTGCAGTGCAGGAGACCTGGGTTCAGTCCCTAGGTTGGGAAGATCCCCTGGAGAAGGGAATAGCAACCCAGTCTAGCATTCTTGCCTGGAGAATCCCATGAACAGAGGACCCTTGTGAGCTACAGTCCATGGGGTGGAAGAGTCAGACACAACTGAGGAACTACCAAACACACACACACACACACACACACACACACACACACCCGTGCACACACCCCTACGTTATTGGTTGCTGTAAAAATTAGCACAGTTCAGTTCAGTTCAGTCAGTCAGTGGTGTTCGACTCTTTGTGACCCTGTGGACTGCAGCAATCCAGGCCTCCCGGTCTATCACCAACTCCTGGAGGTTACTCAAACTCATGTCCATTGAGTTGGTGATGCCATCCAACCATCTCATCCTGTCATCCCCCTCATCCTCTTCTTCCTTCATCTTTCCCAGCCTCAGGGTCTTTTCCAATGAGTCAGTTCTTCGAATTAGGTGGCCAAAGTATTGGAGTTTCAGCTTCAGCATCACTCCTTCTGGTGAATATTCAGGACTGATTTCCTTTAAGATGGACTGGTTGTATCTCTTAGCTGTCCAAGGGACTCTCAAGAGTCCTCTCCAACACCACAGTTCAAAAGCATCAGTTCTTCAGTGCTAAGCTTGCTTTATAGTCCAATTGTCACATCCATACATGACTACTGGAAAAACCATAGCTTTGACTAGACAGACCTCTGTTGGCAAAGTAATGTCTCTGCTTTTAAAATGCTCTCTAGGTTGGTCATAACTTTTCTTCCAAGGAACAAGTGTCTTTTAATTTCATGGCTGCAGTCACCATCTGCAGTGATATCGGAGCCCCCAAAATTAAGCCTCTCACTGTTTCCATTGTTTCCCCATCTATTTGCCATGAAGGGATGGGACCAGATGCCATGATCTTTGTTTTCTGAATGTTGAGCTTTAAGCCACCTTTTTCATTCTCCTCTTTCACTTTTCATCAAGAGGCTCTTTAGTTCTTTTTCACTTTCTGCCATAAGGGTGGTGTCGTCTGCATATCTGAGGTTTTGATATTTCTCTTGGCAATCTTGATTCCAGCTTGTGCTTCATCGAGTCCAGCATTTCTCATGATTGTACTCTGGATATATGTTAAATAAGCAGGGCGACAGTATACATCCTTGACGTACTCCTTTCCCAATTTTGAACCAGTCTGTTGTTCCATGTCCAGTTCTAACTGTTGCTTCTTGACATGCATACAGATTTCTCAGGAGGCAGGTCAGGTGGTTTGATATGCCCATCTCTTGAAAAATTTTATAGAGTTTGTTGTGATCTGCACAGTCAAATGCTTTGGCATAGTCAATAAAGCAGAAATAGGTGTTTTTTGTAACGTTCTTGCTTTTTTGATGATCCAACAGATGTTGGCAATTTGATCTCTGGTTCCTCTGCCTTTTCTAAATCCAGCTTGAACATCTGAAAGTTCACAGTTAACGTACTGTTGAAGCCTGGCTTGGAAAATTTTGAGCATTACTTTGCTAGTGTGTCAGATGAGCATAATTGTGCAGTAGTTTGAGCATTTTTTGGCATTGCCTTTGGGATTGGAATGAAAACTGACTTTTTTCCAATCTTGTGGCCACTGCTGAGTTTTCCAAATTTGCTGGCATATTGAGTGCAGGACTTTCCCAGCATCATCTTTCAGGATTTGAAATAGCTCAACTGGAATTCCCTCACCTCCACTAGCTTTGTTCATAGTGATGCTTCTTAAGGCCCACTTGACTTCCCATTCCAGGATTCTGTCTCTAGGTGAGTGATCACAACATCATGATTATCTAGGTTGTGAAGGTCTTTTTTGTACAGTTCTTCTGTGTATTTTTGCCACCTCTTCTTAATATCTTCTGCTTCTATTAGGTCCATACCATTTTTGTCTTTTATTGTACCCATCTTTGCATGAAATGTTCCCTTGGTATCTCTAATTTTCTTGAAGAGATCTCTAGTCTTTCCCATTCTGTTGTTTTCCTCTATTTCTTTGCACTGATCACTGAAGAAGGCTTTCTTATCTCTCCTTGCTATTCTTTGGAACTCTGCATTCAAATGGGTATATCTTTCCTTTTCTCCCTTGCCTTTTGCTTCCCTTCTTTTCTCAGCTATTGGTATAGTCTCCTCAGACAACTGGTTTGCCTTTTTTGCATTTCTTTTTCTTGGGTATGAAACATTAGCACAGGTGAATAATATCAGTGAGTATCTGGTGTTGCTACTGTAATTTTTTTACTCTTGATGGTAGTGTGGTGATTGTTTTTACCCCCCCTCTTTATAGTAATACAGTTATAGGATTTTCCTAAGAATTAAATCACATAGTCCAGGTGAAGTTTATGGCATTCCATTCAATAAGTGTTAGCTGCTATTGTTATTGATATGTACATTTTCAGTCATAATGTGCTGGTGTATGTATAATTCTCATGTTGGCTGGGATTGGCATATTGTCAGAATAAAAGGGAGGAGAAGCAAAGTCATATAGAAAGGCCTTCCATAGGATTAACATATAATATTTATTTATGTATTTAAATTCATTGGTGACACTAACCCTAACCCAGTAACTATTAGTAGCAGTATATGTAAGTGACCTTGTTGTATAAATAGGGGAGAACAGTTTATTGTTAGTGTATGAATTTTATGTAGCAAGCAATTCTGCAAGGATTGAGTACAACCAAAGGAGCTCCTCATTTGGGGGCTTATAATGTTATTTCACATAGCACAGTGGCAAACCCCTAACCAAATTATCATTAAGTTTGAGTCCAAGTAGATTACTTTTTACTGTATTCTGTACTTTAGGTCACCTCAAATCACCAAAAGTTGATGTTTGGGGAAAAAAGAAATATTAATTCACATTTGCAATGCAGAGTAAAAGGATAATAAAAATATCTCATAGTTGAATTCTTTCATGTATGAACAGTAAGTAAGAAAATGTTTGTCAGAAAGCACCTATGGAAAAAAAAAAAGCTGAAGCACTGTAATTGATTGAAAGAGACTTTTTGTTTAGAGATTAAACACTTGACTAAATTCAGAGAAAGAATAATTTAGGATAGGGATGGGTCTGAAAGCATGAGAAGCTGGCCAGTGGTCCCCGATGCCTTTGAGCTAGTCAATAGTTAAATTTAATATAATCTATATGATTAATTTTTGAAAATAATTTGATTATTAGAGAGAACTGTTATGTAATTTTCCTACTGCTTATTTATTGTTATAAACCCGTTATAACTTTAAGCAGTGAGAAAAGGTTTTCTTTCAAGTGAGGGTTAAAAATTAGAATTAGTTTCTAAGAGAAGTTAAAGAATATATGTGTATGTGTATGTGAGTTTGTGTATAATTCAGAAGTAGGAAATTAAATATTCTACTGCATTTAAACAATATATGACACTTTTAGTTCCTTATCTAATTTCAGTCTTATACTTTAGACGAATTCTAGATATTCTTTATTGAGCATAACAGCCATTAAATATCCACTTCCTCAGAAGAGGAGAAAAAAGGTGACTTTTCTCTAGATTAATCACTTTTATAACTCCATCCTAACTTAATATTGGGCTTCCCTTGTGGCTCAGCTGGTAAAGAATCCGCCTGCAATGCAGAAAACCTAGATTAAAACATGTATTATCAATAATTAGCTTTTTTGATCTAAACATTTAGTGTGTACTCTGAATAGTACTATGTAAATATATTTTATACTGTTCATTTCTCTAGGACTGTGCTTGTTTAAATTATTGTTGGATGTTGATACCAGCCATACACGGCTGAGAACTTAGTGCATGCTGCCATGCTTCTCTGCCTTTCGGAATCAAAAATCAAAGTCTTTCATTCACGTCCCATTGATATACTATATGCAATGTCTCATCTACCTAATAAGTCTTTATTATTCTCTCTAGTGTAACTTTTGATTTTCTCATTACATATTCTCAGCTGCTAATTAGAAGCAATTGCTCACATTGAATTCACATACTGGGCTGCCACATTACATAATTCCTGGGTACACCATTGTCTCCCTGGGATTGTGCAGTCCACAACCTGCCTGGCATACATGGCAACCATAAGCAAATTAAATTTTTGATATTTATGTTTACTATTTATAGCTTGCTAATTACTTCATATATGTTAGCTTTTGCATAAAGATCCAAGATTTACTTTCATGAACTCAGATGCTGTAAATTTAGTCAGTATTCAGATTTGTTTTTTTCTGAAACTTTATAGTTATTTCTGAACCACAGGAAGCACTTGAGAATATAAAGGTCTGTATTCAAGAATTTCATCACAAAAGGTTAAAGTTTCTAACTTGATTTAGAGAACAAACTTAAGAGACTTTACTGGAAATGTAAATAGTTTTGGCTTATTTACAGTGCAGTGTTTTCAGTTGTGAAGTTGGCTAGCTATGTAGGCGGAAGCTGTAGGAGTTGTGACAGTCAGTATATTACATTTTGCCACTTCTTGACTTTTCTACATTTTTAACAATCATTGTAGCAATGCCTTAAGTTTCTGGAATGCTCTTCTCCCACAGTAGTTTCCAAAGAGCTAATTTTTGTTCATTAATTACCAAACTCTGTGTGATAAGCAACTGAGAAGCGATGGGAAGAAGATGAAGAAAAAAAGAAACCCTAGAAGGTCACCTTGACTTTGTTAGCATTGCCCTCAATATGCAGAGGCAGCCCAGATATTTTGCTTCTCTGCATTATGATGTTTCTCAAATCCTCTTGCTTGTAAAATTCAAATCTATCATAGCTATTTCACTCGCTCCATTTTCTTTTCTCAATTCCTTTTAGTAAAGGCCTGATAGAAATAGGCCTTTATATTTATTAGGTTTATGAAAAATAATAACTGCTCTGAATATACTAATGCCCTTTTTTAAAGGATCCTTTTAAACTTCTATTTCTTTTGTCCTACTGATGTCCTACTTTGATGGATGGACTAAATATTAGCTGATAATAAGCCATAGAAATGTTTCAGTCCCAGACCTTTTGAATGATAGTATTGCTTAATTCCTCCCTGTGTTTCATATTTCCTGATCCAGATAGTGAATATTGGGAGTGCATGCATGGTACACATGATAAGCCCTCAGTAAACACTTGTGATGGAGCACAGTGACATGTGTTCCAACCCTGGAGGATGAACCCAGCTTTGTGTGTTTGCTCCATCAATCACTAGCTGTGTAAACTTTCATAGTCCCTTAAACTTTCTGAACTTTAGACTGCTCATAGGAATATAAAGTTCTTGCCTTGCCCATCTTACAAAGAGTTATGTGGATTAAATTATTTAATGTTCCTGAACAAATTTAGACCAGTAGAGTGCCATATGAATTTAAGGAAGAGAGTGATTGAATACTTACAACTAAATTAAGGGGACAGTTATTATTTAAAAGCTTCCTTGTTTCAGGTCATTGAGTGAAATAAATTGGTGTCTCTGAATCTTACATAATCATCTCCATCAGTGTTAAGACAGTTTACCAAGTAAATAAAGATAAAAAGGAGACCATGTCTAGAACTAGGTAAGACCGATGAGGTGGTTGACAAAGGCCTCTCATTTCTTTGAAAATTTTTTATTGTGCTGATCCTAAGATAGGCAAATGGTTTAGCAAAATCTGGTTGGATCTTGGTGTCTGAAACAACTGGGCCATGTATAACGTATAGAACGCATAATGTAAAGACTGAATACTGAGTTGTCTTGGAAGACCCTGTACTGATGTTATGTAATGGTTTTCTGCTGCCTCCTCAATTCCATATGATAGATTAAAAATTAGGAGACTTTTAGAAACTTGCATTAAAGACTTCTAACAATAGGTAGAGGCTGGATACAAGAAACATAACCAGATAGAGAAAGTTTAGAATGTTGTGCTTAGTTGCTCAGTCATGTCTGACTCTTTGTGGCTGCATCCAGGCAAGAATTTTGGAGCAGGTTGCCACTTCCTACTCCAGGGGATCTTCCCCACCCAGGGATCAAAACCACGTCTCTTGAGTTAGCAGGTTCTTTACCACTAGCATCACCTGGGGATCCTTTTTTAAACATAAGAGGCAATATTGCCTAGTTCTCCAGTGAACTGTTTTGGTAGTTCTAGTAAAAATAGGTGACTGGCTTCCTTTGAAGTGATAGCAGGACTAGAAATTGAGGGAACATATGAAGTGTCTTTAGACTAGACAATACATTTTTAAGAAGACCCATAGGGGAAAAGAGTACATCCAAATAGCTTTTGATAAAGGAAAGTATAAATCATTCTTTACATGGAGCTACTCAATTTGCTACATTTTAACCTGTTTTATCTTATTTTGAAAAATATACCTAAAACATACTTTATGGATTCAATTTAATAATCTGATCTCTATTAAGTCAAAATATCTCTCTTAGAATTATAATTAATTTACTCATTAATGCTTAAATTATTCTTTGTCATCTTCCTCCTAATTGCCATGCATATGAATTATGGGTAGATTTAAGTAATTCTAATTTTCCTTTATGCTTATGATGCTTTTAGGCTTCCATGAGTAGGATATATAGAAAAAGAAATTTGAGATGTTGTTGTCAGAAATTAGGGAAAGGATAATGGGCAAGTTAAAAATAAGATGCACTTAACATTCATGGATGCCTTCATTTATTCATTAAATCAATTTTTATTGTACGCCAAATATGAGACAGACACCATACTGACAGTGTTAAGTGAATCATGGCTATTTAATGAGGAAAATACACACTGCAAAACAAATTTAGAGTAAGATCAGGGTGCCTCCATGGCTTCTCTTCTTACTAGATTTTGGTGGATGGAATGTTAGTACAGGGACTCGGAAGCACTGTTCCATGGGCATGCATGCTCTGAGCCCCCAAATTATCTGGAGGACAAGAGCACAGAGTGGGATTTAAAATACCTTCTGAAAGGTTCCAACCAGAGAAAATCATTTAACAGTGAGTGGATAAGATAGTGAGGCAGTGTGGAATACTGGTGTTTACTACTTTTGGGGGCTTCCTGGTGGCTCAGATGGTGAAGAATATGCCTGCAGTGCAGTAAACCTAGGCTCGATCTTTGGGTCAGGAAGATCCCCTGGAGAAGGGAATGGCTATCCACTCCAATATTCTTGCCTGGAGAATTCCATGAACAGAGGAGCCTGGTGGGCTACAGTCTATGGGGTTCAAAGAGTTAGACATGACTGAGCAGCTAACACTTTCACTTTCTCAAGGGTTCCAACCAATTAAGTCTTTTAACAATGAGTGGATAAGATGTTGTGAAATACTGGGAAGAATAAGAATCAGGAATCAGAGGAAACTGGGCTCAGATTCCATGTGTAGCCCCTACAAACTCATTGACATTGAGAAGGCTACAAAGATTCCTGAACAGCTTTGTATTTTAAAGTAGAGATAAAAATACCTACTTCTCAAGCTCATTATGTAACATGCTGCATAGTTCCTGGCACATGGCAGGCAATTAATAAATACTAATTTCCTTTTTACTAGATACTTTGATGGGTATTCAATTCTCAATATATACATAGACTTAAATAGCCAAGAAAGTACTAAAGTCTTCTTCCTCATCTCTGCTATTAAGTGTGGAATTTGTTTTCTTCACTCATTTGGATTTCACTTCACTATGGATCTTCTTTTCTAGGCTTCAAAGATTCTTTCAAATGAGCTGTGGCTTTATACATATTAGAATATGAAGGCATTTAGACCATTCTTTTAGTAATGTACAGAATATGTCTTGCTGGTTTCCTTAATGCTTAGTTGTTGGGGCCTTAAATTACTATGAAGATAAAATCTTCACAGCTAATGAAACAGAATCAGTTCAATTCAGTTCAGTCACTCAGTCATGTCCGACTCTTTGTGACCCCATGAATCGAAGCACGCCAGGCCTCCCTGTCCATCACCAACTCCCGGAGTTCACCCAAACTCATGTCCATCGAGTCGGTGATGCCAGCCAGCCATCTCATCCTCTGTCATCCCCTTTTCCTGCTGCCCCCAATCCCTCCAAGCATCAGAGTCTTTTCCAATGAGTCAACTCTTCGCATGAGGTGGCCAAAGTACTAGAGTTTCAGCTTTAGCATCATTCCTTCCAAAGAACACCCAGGGCTGATATCCTTCAGAATGGACTGGTTGGATCTCCTTGCAGTCCAAGGGACTCTCAAGAGTCTTCTCCAACACCACAGTTCAAAAGCATCAGTGAAACAGAATAGGTGAAAGTATATAGAAAACTACCCAGAAATAAACCCATCACTTGGTCATCTAACACCTGTAGGAAGAGGTAGTAGTAACAGGCTGTTCCAGTCACTGGGGACTAGGAAATAAAGAAATAAGATTGCTTTCTGATGGGTGAATGTAAAGCAACTATTATATATGAGCTCAGTCAACTAAGAAAGATTCGTAGAGCAAGAGTTTACTTGAAAATATTGGCATTTTTATTTAAAAAGGAAGGAGAGAAGGATGGAGGGAGGGAGGGATGGAGGAAGAAAAGAAATAGACATTGTAGCAATTGAAAATAAAAATTGGTGGCTTAGTAAGAGAATGCCTGCCAAGCACCTCTCACTCCATCTTTAGGGAGTGGTGATATGACACCTGAATCATGATTTTTTAAAAAAAATTATGTCCCAATAATGCCGTGAAGATAGCCATTAAAATCATCTACTTATTTCCATCCTCATCAGAAAGCTTCCAATTATAATTTGGTTATGAATTATTAGCTTGCATATTGTTGTTAATCAGTCACTCAGTCGAGTACAACTCTTTGCGACTCCGTGGACTGCAGCACGCCAGGTTTCCCTGTCCTTCACCATCTCCTGGAGTTTGCAAACTCATGTCCATTGAGTCGATGATGCCATCCAACCATATCCTCCTGTGTTGTCTCTTCTCTTCCTGCCTTCAATATTTCCCAGCATCAAGGTCTTTTCCAATCAGTCAGCTCTTCACATCAGGTGGCCAAAGTAATGGAGCTTCAGTTTTAGCCTCAGTCCTTCCAATGAGTATTTGGGGTTAATTTCCTTTAGGATAATGACTGGTTGATCTCCTTGAGGTCCACGGGACTCTCAAGAGTCTTCTCCAGCCCCACAGTTCAAAGGCATCAATTCTTCAGGGCTCAGCCTTCCTTATGGTCCAACTTTCACATCCATACATGACTACTGGGAAAACCATAGCTTTGACTATATGAACCTTTGTAGGCAAAGCTTGCATATAGGCCAGTGGACTATCTGGTCCATTCTAAAACATTTCTCATTATAAATTCATGGCTTGGCATTGTGATTTTAAAGTGTTAGTCTCTTGGAAATCTGATTACCTGTGGACTTTCTCCCATGGATGAATAATTAAATTTTCAAGTCCACAAGCTGCAGACCAGATACTGGGAAAGGACAATGTAATCACAAGCTAAGGAGGCTAGTTTATCTGGAGAGCCAGCCACTTTCCCCAGACATCTTTGCCAGCACCTTTCCATTCAAAACTAAGCCATTCTGTCCTGGACTCAACTAGAATGACTGAATTTACACTTGATTTTCAAGGATCAGATAGAGAAATTTAGCCTCTTACTCTATTTATTAAAAATGCATAGTTAGAAAATCTATGGGACCTTGAGTTTGGCAAAGATTTTTTTATTTAGAACACCAAAGGCAAAATTTTTGAAAGAATTGATCAGCTGGACCTCATTAAAATTAAAATTTTCTATTCTATGAAAGTCGCTGTGAAGAGAATGTATAGTCTCCTACAGATTTGAAGAAAATATTTGCGAATGAAACAACTGATGTTATAAAATTTATGAACTTTTAAAACTCAACAATAGGAAAACAAACAGCTCAGTTAAAAAGATGAGCCAAATCTCTTAACAGATACCTCACCATCGAGGATACACAGCCATCTGAAGATGCTCCATTTTAGACATCATCAGGGAAATGCAAATTAAAAGTACAATACAATGCCACTATACATCTATTAGAACTTTTAGAATTCAGAAAACTGACAATATGAAATGCTGATAAGGTTGTAGAGCAACAGGAACTCTCATTCACTGCTGGCAGGAATGCAAAAGGGTATAGCCACTTTGGAAGATGGTTTAAAGGTTTCTTATAAAACTAAATATATTCTTACCATGTGATCTAAAGATCATGTTCCTTGGTATTTATCCAGAGCAGTTGAAGACTTATATCTACACAATAACGTGCACATGGATGTTTATAACAGCTTTATTTGTAATTGTCAAAACTTGAAGGTAACCAAGATGTCTTTCAGTAGGTGAGTGGATAAATAAACTATGGTACTTCCAAACAATGGAACGTAACTGTGCACTTAGAAGTATATATCACTCAAGAAATACAGGGATAGATCTTAAATTCATATTACTCAGTCAAAGAAGCTGGTCTGAAAAAACTCCATACTGTATGATTCCAACTCTGTGACATTCTGTAGAAAGCAAAACTATGAAAGTAGTAAAATGACTAGTGGCTGCCAGTGATTGGGGAGAGGCAAAGATAGACAGACACAGAAGATTTTTAGAGCAGTGAAACTACTCTGTATGATACTCTGCTGCTGCTGCTGCTAAGTCGCTTCAGTCGTGTCCGACTCTGTGTGACCCCATAGACGGCAGCCTACCAGGCTCCCCCGTCCCTGGGATTCTCCAGGCGAGAACACTGGAGTGGGTTGCTATGTCCTTCTCCAGTGCATGAAACTGAAAAGTGAAAGTGAAGTCGCTCAGTCCTGTCCAACTCTTCGCGACCCCATGGACTGCAGCCTACCAGGCTCCTCCATCCGTGGGATTTTCTAGGCAAGAGTACTGGAATGGGGTGCCATTTCCTTCTCCGATATGATACTCTTAAGTTTGTCTAAACTCATAGAATGTACAATACCAAGAATGAATACTAGTATAAACTATGGACTTTGGGTGATAATGACATGTTGGTTTAAATTCACCAGTTGTAACAGATGTACCCCTCGGGTGGGGTTTGTTGATAATGCTGGAGGCTCCAGGGAGGCAGTGCAGGGAGTATGGGGGAAATTCCTGCTGCTGCTTCTCATTTTTTCTGTGAACATAAGATTAAAGTTAGTTTTAAAAAATAGAGAGTGGGATGAATTGAGAGTAACGTTGAATCATATACATCACCATATGTAAAATAGCACAGGGAACTCCACCCAGTGCATTGTGACTACTTAAAGGGCTGGGATGGGGTGGGGAGGCGGGAGGGAGGTTCAAGAGGGCAGGGACATGCGTATACCTATGGCTGATTCACACTGTTGTACGGCAGAAACCAGCACAATACTGTGAAGTGGTTATCCTCCAGCTAAAAATAAATTTTAAAAAGAATAAAATAAAAACTATGACTAATTTTAAAAGCATGAAATTTCAGTTTTTCCATTATCAATGAATTCATCATTAAGTTATACTAATTTATCGATTTAAATATCATTTTAGTTTGCCTGTTCATTTTTGGCAGAAATTTGCCCAAATAACTGGATTTCCATTGTATTGAAAGTTATCAGCCTTGTTTTATCAAGGAAAATGCTTCATCTTGGTAGAAGAATGCAAAACACCTCCTGGCTCATAAACTGAATGATTTGGTTCAAAAATATTGCCTAACTGAATTAGAAGTCAGGAATTTTTTCTTCAGTCACTCTAGTTTTAATTCCATTTTTTAATGCTCTTGATAGACTCTAAATTCCTTCTTATAAGTAATCTAAATATATTAGATAAAATCATTAATGGTAGACTCTGTCCAAAAGTCAACATGGGTAAATAATCCTTATAAAATTATAAAAGTATTTTATATACAGATAATAGGCAATGCTATTTTTAAAGATTATTTCAAGTGATTCTTCTTTGTATACCTGTCCTTCCAAACATAGCATATTCTTGGATATATTCTTAGGTTTTTTATGGTACCTATGAAATTTAAATTTAAATATACTTATTAACCATGTGGTATTTGTGTGTGTATGTGTGTGAGTAATGTTATTCATGCTTTAAAAATAAGGAAATCCTACCATTTGTGACAACATGGATGGAGGTGGAGGACATTATGCTAAGTGAAATAGGCCATACATGTAAAACAAATAGTCTGTGATCTCACTTGCTTCTATTCTTTGAAGAATCTAAACTAGTACAACCTCAGAGAAGCAGAGAGTAGAATGATGGTTGCTAGGGTTGGAGGGAGGGAGAAATAGGGGGAGGTTGGTCAGAAGTGCACAAAGTTCTTCATGATAAATAAGTTCTAGAGATTTAATATACAGCATGGAGACCAGACTTAACAGTACTGAACTGTATACTTGAAATTTGCTGATAGGGTAAATCTTAGGAAAGAAGAAATGAAGGGAGGGAGGGAGAGGAAGGGAAAGGAAAGGAAAAAAGAAAAGAATAAGTAAAGTAATGGGTTAATTAGCTTGCTTTTGGGGATCTTTTCACAATGTATTTAAATGTAAAAACTCAAATAGTACATCGTCAATATATACCATTTTTTTGGTCGGTTGCTGCTGCTGCTGCTAAGTTGCTTCAGTCGTGTCCCACTCTGTGTGACCCCATAGATGGCAGCCCACCAGGCTCCCCCGTCCCTGGGATTCTCCAGGCAAGAACACTGGGGTGGGCTGCCATTTGTACCTCAGTAAAATCTAGCAGTCGAAAGGTCGTCTTGACTTGCCCAGTGGCTTTCTTCATAAGGAATTTCCTGTAGCTTTTTCTTCTTCCTGGAGTTGTTATAGTAGAGTGTGTGTCCTTCCCTAAGCACTGACTTCAGCTGCCACAGTAACTGAAATCTAGTTTCCAAAGTGGTGAGTAATGCCCTGTAGTCAAATGAAGCAAGAGATCTTTAACAGTTGAAGGACTGTGAACAATTCTGTTTACACAGCATCTCTTGCTGAAAATGCAGATATGAGCAAGAAGGGCACTGTGTTCCTGAGCTGGGAAGGGGAGTGAGTGGGCTTACTGAGGGGATGCCCTGTGTGCTTCCTTCCATAGGGAGTGAGGGAGACACCGCGAGAGTGGGGCACCCTTGGGTCCTCTGACTGGCATGGTGTGTTCTGCTCAGCCAGAGGACAAGAGCCCATGAAAGCGATAGGGGAGCGAGGGAAGGAGTGTCAGTCATTTTCCAGAAGAAAATGGAGAGACGAGGAGAGGAACAGCCACTGTCAATTTGGAGGATAATGAGAGTGACCTTGACGGAGAGAAAAGACCTTTGTTATACTTAATCATCATTAAGAATGCATGGTTATATTCTCAAGAGAATGAATACAGAAGTACAGTCTTAGGGACACCACATACACAGAGCCAGCGGCCTGCTGCAAGTTTCCATTTTGACACAGTATATATACAGCTAGCCTAGTGGTCATGTATGGATGTGAGAGCTGGACTATAAAGAAAGCTGAGTGCAAAAGAATTGATGCTTTTGAACTGTGGTGTTGGAGAAGACTCTTGAGAGTCCCTTGGACTGCAAGGAGATCCAACCAGTCCGTCCTAAAGGAGATCAGTCCTGGGTGTTCATTGGAAGGACTGATGCTGAAGCTGAAGTTCCAATAATTTGGCCACCTGATGCAAAGAGCTGACTCATTGGAAAAGACCCTGATGTTGGGAAAGATTGAGGGCAGGAGGAGAAGGGGACAATAGAGGAGATGGTTGGATGGCATCACCGACTTGAAGGACATGGGTTTGGGTGGACTCCGGGAGTTGGTGATGGACAGGGAGGCCTGGTGTGCTGCAGTTCATGGGCTCGCAAAGAGTCGGACACGACTGAGCGACTGAACTGAAGTGAACTCAGCCTAGCCATCTCCCTTTCTCTCTCTCCTCTCCATAAGCCCTGCTCAGGTTGCTTCTGCTGTAGCAGCAGCTCCACCCCAATCTCAGGTAATGGAGCCATTTAGTTTCCCAAGACAAAGACCTAGTCCTCGTTCTTTCCTCTTCTTATTTCTTCCCATCAGATCCAGTTGGTCTCTGTTTTATGTTCCTTTCCTGCATTCCTACTGCCATGCTGTAATTTGAGCTCTTAACATTTTGATTCTGATCTATAGTATTGTCCTCCTTGTCCATCGGGTTCTAATCTTGCCCCTTGTATTAGATTTCTGTTGCTGCTGTGACAAATGATCACATATTTAGGGTTTGAGACAACATGAATTTGTCATGGTTACCAACCCTCATCTGGCTAAAATTAAGATGGGAGCAGGGTTGCTTTCCTTTATGGGATCCCTAGTGTTACTGAACCAAACTTTGGTCTACTTTCCCTTGTGCAGTAAAGCCAGTCTGCTGATACTGGGCTGTGGTGAAGGAAAGTGTTCACCACATGAAGTGTTGCCCTGCAACACTTATTAAAGGGCACCAAGCAAGGCGTTTAGGACTTTCAGGGCTCAAAATACCTAAACTCCCTGATGGGTTTCAGCAAAGCATTTTAAAGCTATGGTTTTTCCAGTAGTCATGTATGGATATGAAAGTTGGACTATAAAGAAAGCTGAGCACTGAAGAACTGATGCTTTTGCACTGTGGTGTTGGAGAAGACTCTTGAGAGTCCCTTGGACTGCAAGGAGATCCAACCAGTCCATCCTGAATATCAGTCCTGAAATCAGTCCTGAATATCTTTGGAAGGACTGATGCTGAAGCTGAAATGCCAGTACTTTGGCCACCTGATGTGAAGAACTGACTCATTGGAAAAGACCTTGATGCTGGGAAAGATTGAGGGCAGGAGGAGAAGGGGACAACAGAAGATGAGATGGTTGGATGGCAATGCTGACTCAATGGACATGAGTTTGAGTAAACTCTGGGAGTTGGTGATGGACAGGGAGGCCTGGCGTGCTGCAGTCCATGGGGTCACATAGAGTCAAACAGGACTGAGTTGACCAAACTGAACTGAACTGAAGGGAGGGTCATCCAGGGTATGTGATCAACTCGTGCACAGTTCTCTGCTTGGTTGAGAGTGAGGTAGCAAGGTGGTGTCACGGGGGTTAACATTATCAATCCTAAGGCTCCAGTAATCTGGGTGAAGTGCTGGTGGTCATCAAGTCATTCACTTCTTCCTTTTGGTGGAGGTTTTGTCATATGTAAAACAACTCGGGAAAGAACGGAAGATTTTGCGGCTGCCATATGGCTGATTTACTGTTTAAATTGTTTCCAACTCTCCTGGCCCAACTGCTACTTTTGTTACTACATGTTTACATCCTTTCAGTTGTTAATTCTTGACCCAGGCTTTTGTGACTCAGGAAACGCCTGTGTGTGCTCAGTCGTGTCCAGCTCTTTGCAGCTCGGTGAACTGTAGCCCACCAGACTCCTCTGTCCATGGGATTTTTCAGGCAAGGATACTGGAGTGGGCTGCCATTTCCTACTCTAGGGCGTCTTCCTGACCCAGGGATCGAACTGTCATCTCTTGTGTCTCCTGCATTGGCTGGCAGATTCTTTACCTAGCGCAGCTGGGAAGCCCCAGAGGACACCTAGGAGACTGCAACTTTTCTACTAGCGGGAGGCAGGGAGAGGACATGGGGGAAAGGTCTGTCCCGAGAAGGCCCTGTGGGGTCCTCCTTGGTTACACTAGGGGAGAATCTGTTTCCTTGCCTTTTTATTTCCAAAAGCCGGTCATTTCGGCTCATGTTCTCTTTCCTCCATGTTCAAAGCCATCAACTTCTTTTCCCCATTGGTCATTTACTCCTATTCTACTATGATCATGTATCCTGAGATTATCTTCATCTGTCTATGTCTTCCATTTTTAAGGACCCTTTTCATTACATTGGGTGGGCCCACTTAGATCCAACGTAATTTCCCCCATCTGAAGATATTTAACTGCATCTGCAAAGTCCCTTTTGCTGTGCAAGGTAGTCTATTTACAGATTCAAGAGGGGAGGATTTGAACATCTTTGGGGGTCATATTCTGCCCACCACACTGCTTTTATCCTTCATAGTCATAATCCTTCATAATTCCTCACCTTCATAATCACCTCCATGGTGGTTGAGAGCATTGACTTGCTTTATCAGATTCTTGCTTTATCAGATTCTACCTGAATGATGGTGTATCTGTACTGAACCTCTGTTATGAGTTTCTTGTCTGTAAATGAGTTTCCCTCTTGTGTAACATATTGTATAGATTATGGTACACATTCAACACTATTGTAGCTATTTCTGATAACAGTATTGTCATCATGGCCATCAGTATCATGTTAATTAGCTGTTTCCTTACCTCCCTCTACATCTGTTAGCCTGTTTAGAAGATCCGCCATGTCTCATTCAGATAATGTGTTTTGTATGTTCATATAATATATTCTGAGATGGGGCCCCACAATATGTGCTCAACTCATTAATGTTTTTTAGTTCATTCAATAAATGACCTTTGAATAAATTAATCAAGTAAAAGAGAACTATCTGCCTATTTCATAGTCTAGCACACATATTTGACATGCGTCAAATGTCTTCTCATAATTCTCTAACTGCCTCCACTTTCATGTTCTATGTTAAGCTAATGTCACTGGAGCTTTACTCCATGCTTCACATTGGTTTTCTTCCAGCAAATTTTGCATGTGTACATTATCTCAGATATGACCTTCTGGATTTCTGAGCCAACTATATCAAGAATTATGATATATTAAGGAACCCAATCTTGATAAAAAAAAATATTCTCAAATCTTGCCTGTCTTTCCTAACTTTTTTTAATCATATAGAATGAATTAGAGAAAAATACTGATAGTTTTGTGCGTTTTTTCAAAAAATAGTGAAACAGTGAAATAGTTCTCCCTTTTCAGTTACATATACAATAAAATGCAGGTTTATATATTAAGTTCCTGGACTTACAGGAAATAAGCTTGTTTTATTTATATTGAGAGTTTTTTGAAATTTCTCATGGTTTCCTGTTTTATTTATGTTCCTAATTAATTTAATGCATGAAATGAGACTTTGCATCTTGTCTTTTATCATCTGGGAAGAAGTGGAATTTGTAGATTCCCAATATAGTACTCCAGTTAAATTCATATGCATAATTTCTTATTGAAATGACCAGATAGGGGTTGTTATATCACAACAAATTATAATTACTATATAATAATACTTTCAATGTAAAGATAATTTTTAACCTAAAAGTTTTTGAAGTTCAAGTAAGCAGCAGTTCTGGGTCATATTGAGTAAATATCTCAAATATTATGAGACCTTCCTGAATATTAATTCAGGTTCCTCTGGTGCTGTGAATGACCTGGAGTCAGGATGAAGGGTGCAGAGGAGTCCTGGAGGACCCCACCCCAGTGCAGCACCATCACTGGGGTGATTTTGAGAAACTCCCAGAAAAATGCATCATTGTAAATTTTCACAGGAGATAGATTTCCTTTCATAATTAAGGCTATGTGCAATAAATGTGCACATTTTATGTCAGTGTATCTGACATATTATTTACTATCAGGCATCATTGACACTAAATAAATATTGATTGATTGCTTAGTTTTTACATTTGAGGATGGGCATTGATAGTTCAGAATATTAAATAAACCAGTGATGATGTAGACAACACAAAATATTGTTTAGATACATCAGGAGAGTTATGACAGAATAATAATTTCAAAAATGTTCTAATTATTAATGATAAAATTTGTTTCATCAAGCTTTCTTCTGTACTTAAGATGTTTGGTTTTATGAAAGATGCTTCCCTCTGTTGATTTAGGATGATGTATTAAGATCCTTCTGTGCTCTATGATTTGGAGGAACTAATTTAACCTTTCCTGCAACATATCATTCTCACCTATCAGTTTTTTTTCATATATAACTAAAGTGACCATATAATTTGTGTGCAAATTGAAACACTTGAGAGAGAATAAGGACACCATTAATAATTATGGTAGGACAGCTGGCTCAAACTAGACTTTTCCAGGTGAACGGGAGGTGTGATCACTCTACCAGTAGCCCTGTTTTCATTAAACACAGC